>NC_056726.1:1774099504-1774202004 GCF_019279795.1 Protopterus annectens | reverse complement strand
ATACACTACTATCTATCCACTTACCTTAACCCAGACCCTAACACTAAGGTCCGTCACTACCACACACTCACCTCACCCGTGTCCTAACCCTAACTCACTTAACCCGCCCCTAACCCCAAATTCTCACTATCGCACACTTACCTCATCCGCGCCCTAACCCTAACTCATGTAACCCGGCTCTAACCCCAAATGCTGTCACAATCGTACACTTACCTGACCCGTGCCCTAACCCTAACTCACCCAACCTGCGCCCTACCCAGAACGTCCTCACAATCACACACTTAACTTAAACCAACCCGTAACTTTCCACCACATCACTGAAAACAGCAAAGCCACAATGGCCAACCGAATTCTTTCCCTAGGAAAGAATTTGGTTTTGTGCAGCTTCACTGTTTTCAGCATTCACGATATTGGGTTCGATATTAGATCATTTGAAATTCTGCCATTTTGATGATCATATATAGACCCCATATTTCCAGCATGAACTGTTCTCTTTTCTTCCTTCTTTTTTTTGAGCATTTTCTGTGTAAGGAGCTATCTATGCATTATTCTGAGCTGGGTATTATTATTGTTACTATTATTATTATTATTATTATTATTAGTAGTAGTAGTAGTAGCAGTAATAGCATCATTATTATTATTATTATTATTATTATTAGTAGTAGTAGTAGTAGTAGTAGTAGTAGTAGTAGTAGTAGTAGTAGTAACAGTATTATTATTATTATTATTATTCAACTCCCTTTTTCCCATTTTCGACATGGGTCAGGGTATCGTGTTAACTGTTGCTATCTCGCTCGATTCAGTGCCACACTCCTGCCTTCTTTAACACTCATGCCTGACTGTCGCAGATCTTCTTTAACACAATTCATCCACCTTTTTGCTGGACATCGTCTTTTCCTCTTACCTTTTTCTTGATGTCCCAAATCTTCTTCACCAGACTGTCTTTTGCTTTTCTGCATGTGTTTGAACCACTGTAATCTGTTCTCTTTGATCTTTCTTGCAATTGGAGCTATTTTGGCTTCTGCTCTTATGTCCTCCTTTCTTCATCTGTTCCACAGTATGCATCTTTCCACCCTTCTCAAGCACTTTATTTCCATCACCTCTAGCGTTTTCATCTCCTCTGTCTTTGCTGTCCAGGAATTCTGTATCATACAGTAGTACTGGACACACCACTGTCTTGTATAGACTGCACCTGAGACTCTATGCCAGTTGGCTGCAGCCTTTCTGATTATAGCTTTGACCTCTTCATTCAGACTTCCCTTCTCCTCAGCCACCCCTCCAAGATACTTGAAGCTATTTACCTATTGCACTATCTTCCCTTCTGTCTCAATTCTCAGATTCTTCTGATTTTCTCAATTTGCTGCCATTACCACTGTCTTATCTATGCTTAGTTTCATCCCATGTGCCTTCAGTTTTGCATTCCATCCCCCTAGCCTTTGCTGAAGTTCTTGCTCAGAGTCTGCCTGTAATGTCACATAATCTGCATAGAGTAACTTTGTTGACCGTTCCCCTCCAACCTGTTTGCTAATGTAGTCCATCACCAGTATGAACAGCAGTGGGCTCAGAGCTGATCCCTGATGTACATCCACTCCCACTGGGAACCCCACTGTGATGCCAAACACTGTTCATACTTGAGTCATTGGGTCCTTGTACATAGCTGGCACTAATTCTACCAATGTTTCTGGGACTTTGAACCACTGCAGTACTGCCCAAATCAGCTTTCTTGGGTCTTGTCATATGCTTTCTCCAAGTCTAGGAATGCCCAGTTGGACTCTCTCCTCATCTCTAGCTTCTTCTCAACTATCTGTCTCACTGCAAACATCGGGTCAGTTGTGCTGCATCCTGATCTGAATCTGAACTTCCCATCTACCATCTTACATTCTACTACTCTGCATATCCGTTTATCAATCACCCTCTCTAGAACTTTCATGCAATGTTATAGGAGTTTGATTCCACTGTAATGCCCATAGTTGTGGATGTCCTCTTTGTTCTTGTACACTGGCATGATTATGCTTATTCTACAGTCAGGGTGCCCCTTTCTCTCCACACTGCTATGAGTGCCCTCAGGAGCCATTTCTTCCCTATCTCGCCCAGCATCTTTATCATATCTGCTGTAACCTCATCTTAGCCTGCTGTTTTCCCTGATTTAATTTTCCTTAGTGTTATTATTATTATTATTGTTATTACTATTGTTATTACTGCTATTGTACTTCCGAAATGTAAAGAAGCTGCATGGAAAGGCTATTGCAACAGCTATTCTGCTGAAAGATGCAGAGGCTGTGGTACCCACTCCCATAGGTTCTGCACACCTAACAACTCTGTTTACACTTAACATTCATGGACCTTTTATTCATTCTTAGGATACTCAGTCTATTCCCCCTTGATCTAGTCAAACAATCAGACAACCACAAGGAAAAGAAATCTAATAAACGTTAATCAAACATGGAGTGATGTGCAGAGCCAAAAGATAAAATCTCTGTAGTCTTTCTTGGAAGCAGCAGGTGCTACAGCACATGACTCTGTGAACGTTCTGGGTGGTACAGGAACAGCTGGAGGCAAACCCACTCTTAGAGTCATCAGAAGGCCAGACAATGTGAAGTAAATGTGATGACTGTGATGGGAGAAGAAATAATGAGAAAACAAGCACAGCGGCTATTAAAGTCCATGACCAGTGACACCATGCGAGCCTCTCTGCTAAAGAGGAAGAAAGACATTTATATGCCCAAGGTATAATTCACTCAGGATTGTCTGGGTTATAGCAGGTACATTTGTTTCAGTCATAGCAGGCAGCCAGATATTACCAACAGCGGACTGATATCAGTATGATTTGACCACCACAGGATTTCATTCATTCATTTTTGCAGCAATTGCAGTGGGGTATGTAGCAGCATATAAAGTATGTTGCCATAGCAATTTCTTCTGTTGATTTGTATTCATCTTGCATCACCAGTGTACCTCTTTTTTATATGGCAGTCTATGGAAAGAAGCAAAAAGGTAATTATGTGATTATGTCAGTGTTATGGCTTTGCAGCTGAGAACACTGTGGCAATTGCTTCTTTTAACTTTCCTCACAATTAAACCTCAGAAGTGTGAACAGACGATTGACAGCTTTGAGGATAAGAATGAGAAATAATGCTGTCCGTGAACTGACTGGATAGTTAAATGATCACTCTTGAATGCCACTTATATGTTATGCTTGGGGCAATGTATGTGCCTGACGGCAACAAGCTCAAATACATTTATATGGTCATTGTATCTTTAATTTTCCTAAGTGAGACTTCAAAAGTGTACAGAGTGTGGCTTGCCTAGCTGTCTGACAGCAAAATGAAAATACGTTTCCGTGACTATCGTGTCTATTTGTCTAGCCTATATAATGCAAAGATCTATAAGTAGTTCACAACAAATATGCACATTTTACTTTCTCTCACAAGGCGAATATACAATTTAGAGAATCATATTTATATTTTGCTTTTATAGTATAAAAAATGAAAACTATTTCTTTTTATCACAGAAAGTGATTTTCCCTTATCCACAATATTTTTATTATTAATAAAATAGAAAAAAACTATTAATGAAAATTGTGACTGTTGCTTATAAATCAATGTTCTCATTCCTCCACACCTACTAGCACTATTCATTTATGATTTATAACTGAATTTTCAAATGAGTAAAGTTTAACTGATTATATGGCAACCATTGCCAACCATTTTATTAAAATGAAGGACTTACTATAACTTACTGAGGCTGTAAACCACATAGAGTGGTTGCTGCCTTATCTGTGGCTGTTTTGAACTTGAAAGTGCCACATATGCATTGCAAGCTTGCAGATTTGCCTTTTTTCATTACTTGTTACTTAATGAACTCATAACACTGCTGTTGCAGTCAAAATCATAATGTCTTGGCATTGGCATAATATTGTTGCTGACAATTTAAATGCACACATGCTAATACTGTAATTTACTACATTAGCCACTTTTAAACTGTAGAAAATCAGATATACTATGCAATTCTTAAAATTAATTAATATATTAAGACTGACAACGGATGAATATGGGTTGGGTAGTTCAGTTATAAGAGGATATTTTATATGGGTTGAGCTATAGTTTAGTTCACTGATGTTTTCTATGAAAATGCTACCTGTATTATAAAAGAAGTGAGGTAGGAGATGGCAAATTAAGGGTCATGAAGCCTGAAATAATGAAGCAAGGTATTTTTTACTTTGTGAATTATTCTTTTGTTACAGGCTTGGTACCCAAGTATACTATGTTACAGCCCCGGTCTAAAAGCACCAACATTTATGAATCTTACCTAAACAGAAAGAGAGAGAGAGAGAGTCAGACAGACAGACATATGAACACGTGACCAAAAAAGTTTTGTGGATATCTAATGAATACGGAGAGCAGATAAATACATATTTGTGTACTTTTATCTCGTCTCTATATATTTTACCATAACATATCATGTAAAACACTGAATAATTTAGGAAATTGTGTATACTGATTTCAGTTTAATAAGCAAATCCCCTGCTTGTCTTTTTAATACTTGTGTTAACTTTCTCTGATGCTTAAGTGACATCCTTGCTTGACAGTAACTCAAATTTTAACTATTTCCTTCTTAAATGTTCTGTTATTGTCACTTTTGTTTTAGTTCTGTCATTCTTAAAATGTCTGATTTTGAGATAGTACAGTGACTGGGACAGTTAGAAAATAATGCCAGACAACACAGTTCAAGACTAAGCCAACTTCACGTTTCTTAAGACAGAAGTGGCAAACCTCACGACACCCATGCTGACGGACAATAGTGGTATGACTGCTGAATCCTACACAAATGCACTTTATAAGCACTTACACGAGTGCATGGATCATGCAATCCCTAACAGAACCAAGATGCTATCCTCCAAAAAAAGGAAGCCAATCTGGTGGTCCCCTGCCATAAACAAACTCTACAACAGAAGAAAGAAACTGTTGCAAAAAAGAGTAAAATCCCATGATTGGAGAAACTCCCTGGTCAGCTTCAGTAAGAAGCTGAGATCCCTCATAAAATCCTCCAAAGCTTGTTATGAAAACAAAATCGCCACTGACTCTAAAGACAACCACAAAGCATTCTATAGCTATGTCAAGAATCTCAATGGCAACACTCAGATCTGCTCTGAGTTACAGCACAATGGCACTAAATATACAGAACCAACGGATATTGCCAACATTCTGGCAGATAGGTTCAGTGCTAACTTTACCCCTCTGTTATCCCCTAAAGGGTCCATCTCTATACCAGAAGAATGCAAAGTTCCTGTAATCAAGACTGCACAGGTAAAAAACACACTATCCAAAGCCAAGAACACAGCATCCATGGGACCTGACGACATCCCAGGCTGTGTTCTACATGAACTGCAGAGGGAACTGGCAACCCACCTAAGTACCATGTTCAATCATAGCCTCACCTCAGGCTTTTTGCCCACTGAATGGCGCACAGTGACAGTTATCCCACTCCACAAAGGGGGAGCCACCACAGACCCTGGAAACTACCGCCCCATTAGCCTAATGAGCCTGGTCTGCAAGGCTATGGAGCGTATCATCATGGAACTTATAAACAATGACATTGGTAATCTCCAAACTCAGGACCCCACCCAGTTTGGGTTTGTAAAAGGCAGATCATGTCTTCTAAACCTGATAGACTTCTTTGAAGCAGTCACCAAAGCCGTAGATGAGAGTAAGGTGGTTCACACAGCCTATCTAGATCTTGCCAAGGCTTTTGACACCATCCCCCACTCTGGAATTATAAATAAACTCACTAAACTAGGTATAAATCCCTATGTCACAAGATGGGTTGCCAACTGGCTCACTGACAGAACCCACATTGTGAAAGTAGCAGACTCCAAATCCAGTTTCAGACCAGTGACAAGTGGAGTACCACAGGGTTCAGTCCTGGGTCCTCTCCTGTTTGGTATCTACTTCTCTGAAGTACAGGCCAACACAGAAGGTCTTTATTAACGAAGTTCGCAGATGACTGCAAACTAGGAGCCATAATCAAAACTCCAAAAGATGTGGACATCCTACAAAAGGGTCTTGCTGAGACAGATGCCTGGTGTCAAAGCCATGGCCTCAAGCTCAATGCCAAAAAGTGCATTGTCATTCCTTTTGGTAAAAACTCAGTACCCATGAACTACCACATAGGTGGTAGTCTACTTAACACCGAAAGTGTGATAAGAGACCTTGGGACACAGGTGGACAGTAGTCTCTCCTTTGATAATCACATCGCCACAGTAGTCAGAAAATCCTTCTATGTGGCACACCTCATCACAAAAGGTTTCTCATCCAGGAAAAAGAGGTCATTGTTCCCTCTACTGTCACTCATTAGACCCATTATAGAGTACAATGCCCCTTTTGGTATGTACCACACAAGACATCTACAACAACTGGAAAGGCCACAGAAATACCTCACAAAGAGGATTACTGGCCACAAAGAGATGCCCTATGCAGACCGTCTCAAAAAACTGCAGCTTTACTCCGTTGCATATCGCCTACTCAGAGGCGATCTCTGCCTAACATACAAAGCTATGTCAAACCCAGAGCTTTTAGACATGCTCCACTTAAAGAAATCCCAATCCCTATGAGCTACACACTCTAGGGACCTAAACCTCATCACCACAATAAACAGAACATGCTGGAGGGATAGAGTCCTGTCCCAGAGACTTCCCATACTCTGGAACAAACTACCTATCTATATCAAACAAAGCTCCTCATTAGCACTGTTCAGGAAAAATCTTGATGATTGGATGGGAGATAGCAAATTCACCCCGGGGATCACTTCTGTGGCTCTGCTCGACAGTGGCACAGGAAAATCATTTTCTTGGGTGGCGAACGCCAGGTTACCTTTGGCTAGGCTTATATAGGCCCTAGGGCCAATAGCCTAGTACCTACCTATGAACCTATTACTTTCAGACGATGCAGTTCAAGACTTAATATTACTTTCAGACAATGCAGTTCAAGACTTAATATTACTTTCAGACGATGCAGTTCAAGACTTAATATTACTTTCAGACGATGCAGTTCAAGACTTAATATTACTTTCAGACAATGCAGTTCGAGACTTAATATTACTTTCAGACGATGCAGTTCAAGACTTAATATTACTTTCAGACAATGCAGTTCATGACTTAATATTACTTTCAGACAATGCAGTTCAAGACTTATTACTTTCAGACAATGTAGTTCAAGACTTAATATTACTTTCAGACGATGCAGTTCAAGACTTAATATTACTTTCAGACAACGCAGTTCAAGATTTAATATTACTTTCAGACAATGCAGTTCAAGACTTAATATTACTTTCACACTACACAGTTCAAGACTTAATATTAAGACAATGCAGTTCAAGACTTAATATTACTTTCAGACAATGCAGTTCAAGACTTAATATTACTTTCAGACGATGCAGTTCAAGACTTAATATTACTTTCAGACAATGCAGTTCAAGACTTAATATTACTTTCAGACAATGCGGTTCAAGGCTTACTATTACTTTCAGACAATGCAGTTCAAGACATATTACTTTCAGACAATGCAGTTCAAGACAATATTACTTTCAGACAACGCAGTTCAAGACTTAATATTACTTTCAGACAACGCAGTTCAAGACTTAATATTACTTTCAGACTACACAGTTCAAGACTTAATATTAAGACAATGCAGTTCAAGACTTAATATTACTTTCAGACAACGCAGTTCAAGACTTAATATTACTTTCAGACAACGCAGTTCAAGACTTAATATTACTTTCAGACAACGCAGTTCAAGATAATATTACTTTTAGACAATGCAGTTCAAGACTTAATATTACTTCCAGACGATGCAGCTCAAGACTTAATATTACCATCAGACGATGCAGTTCAAGACTTAATATTACTTTCAAACGATGAAGTTCAAGATTTAATATTACTTTCAGACGATGCAGTTCAAGACTTAATATTACTTTCAGACGATGCAGTTCAAGACTTAATATAACTTTCAGACGATGCAGTTCAAGACTTAATATTACTTTCAGATGATGCAGTTCAAGACTTAATATTACTTTCAGACGATGCAGTTCAAGACTTAATATTACTTTCTGGTGATGCAGTTCAAGTCTTAATATTACTTTCAGATGATGCAGTTCAAGACTTAATATTACTTTTAGAGGATGCAGTTCAAGACTTAATATTACTTTCAGACAATGCAGTTCAGGACTTAATATTACTTTCAGACAATGCAGTTCAAGATTTAATATTACTTTCAGACAATGCAGTTCAAGACTTAATATTACTTTCAAAATACGCAGTTCAAGACTTAATATTAAGACAATGTAGTTCAAGACTTAATATTACTTTCAGACAATGCAGTTCAAGACTTAATATTACTTTCAGACGATGCAATTCAAGACTTAATATTACTTTCAGACAATGCAGTTCAAGGCTTACTATTACTTTCAGACAATGCAGTTCAAGACTTATTACTTTCATTCAATGCAGTTCAAGACAATATTACTTTCAGACAGCGCAGTTCAAGACTTAATATTACTTTCAGTCAATGCAGTTCAAGACTTAATATTACTTTCAGACAACGCAGTTCAAGACTTAATATTACTTTCAGACTACACAGTTGAAGACTTAATATTAAGACAATGCAGTTCAAGACTTAATATTACTTTCAGACAATGCAGTTCAAGACTTAATATTACTTTCAGACAATGCAGTTCAAGACTTAATATTACTTTCAGACAATGCAGTTCAAGACTTAATATTTCTTTCAGATGATGCAGTTTAAGGCTTAATATTACTTTCAGACGATGCAGTTCAAGACTTAATATTACTTTTAGACGATGCAGTTCAAGACTTAATATTACTTTCAGACAATGCAGTTCAAGACTTAATATTACTTTCAGACGATGCAGTTCAAGTCTTAATATTACTTTCAGATGATGCAGTTCAAGACTTAATATTACTTTTAGACGATGCAGTTCAAGACTTAATATTACTTTCAGACAATACAGTTCAAAACTTATTACTTTCATTCAATGCAGTTCAAGACAATATTACTTTCAGACAACGCAGTTCAAGACTTAATATTACTTTCAGTCAATGCAGTTCAAGACTTAATATTACTTTCAGACAACGCAGTTCAAGACTTAATATTACTTTCAGACTACACAGTTGAAGACTTAATATTAAGACAATGCAGTTCAAGACTTAATATTACTTTCAGACAATGCAGTTCAAGACTTAATATTACTTTCAGACAATGCAGTTCAAGACTTAATATTTCTTTCAGATGATGCAGTTCAAGGCTTAATATTACTTTCAGACAATGCAGTTCAAGACTTAATATTACTTTTAGACGATGCAGTTCAAGACTTAATATTACTTTTAGACAATGCAGTTCAAGACTTAATATTACTTTCAGATGATGCAGTTCAAGTCTTAATATTACTTTCAGATGATGCAGTTCAAGACTTAATATTACTTTTAGACGATACAGTTCAAGACTTAATATTACTTTCAGACGATGCTGTTCAAGACTTAATATTACTTTCAGACAACGCAGTTCAAGACTTAATATTACTTTCAGACAATGCAGTTCGAGACTTAATATTACTTTCAGACAACGCAGTTCAAGACTTAATATTACTTTCAGACAATGCAGTTCAAGGCTTAATATTACTTTCAGACAATGCAGTTCAAGACTTAATATTACTTTCAGACAATGCAGTTCAAGACTTAATATTACTTTCAGACAATGCAGTTCAATACTTAATATTACTTTCAGAATATATAAGATTTCAGCAATACACATCCTGTCATGCTATCAATATTCTAAGTCAGTAGTATCAATATTTAATAACTGTTCCTGATTTATGGCCTTTTGTGTTTGATTATTTTTAATTTTGTCCCTGATTCTTGAAGTAATGAGTTGAGAGCTAGTTATGCTAGGAGAGTAGCTGAGACCATACTTACAGGCATGCAGGAAAATTAATCCAGCATTGTTTAGTGGAGAATATTCTGACTGAGCCTGTGACTGATTGGGAAATTAACGTATGGTAGAGAGAAAGACAGTGCCAAATCAAGTCTTCATTTTTAAAATGTGAAATGGAACAACAGAGCAACACTAACAAATCTAGTGTCCTATGACAGAGAAACTTATAAAAAGATAAAAGGTGTATTTAAGAGTACCTGATGGTGGTATGATGCCTTCTGTGCAGTTAATATGCACTATTTGTGTTCTTGTTGGTTATTACTGAGTGCTCTGGTTTCTTCCCACATCCCATGGGCTAGTTTTGCAAAGAAAGAAAAGGTCAGATAGGATTAGGTCTTTCATGGCTTGAAAAGCAACACACATTTCATGTGCCTGCAAAAAAGTCTGTATTTTATATTATAAGAATGTATGCAGCCTGTACACCACTGAGTACAGTGACAGTTCTGCTAATCTGCTGGGATAATTGCAAGATTTAATGTCTTTGATTTTCTTTGTAAGGTATCTTTGGGGCCTTTCTAGTTAAGCAATAGGCTTTGATTTATACATATGAAATGGGATACTGTACTCAATGATGGCACTAATTGGCAAATCTAAGTCTAAAATGGCAGGATGACTTTCCTGGATCTTGAAGACATTCCTTTGGAAATTAACTGGAACAGATAGAAGGATTTCCTGATTATGGTGGAAAAATGATGGTCAAATGAGAAAGAATTTTCCACGTAAGTAACTAGGTCTCTTAGGTCCATGTCTGTCTGAAGGGGAGTACCATTTAAAACATATGAGGTGGGAACAGCTTTTTACAAATTAGCCTGAAACAATATTTAGTACACTAGGTATGTGCATATTTCAGCCCTTGCTAGAGCTGTTTAGCATCACTGGATGAGCAGATAACAGTGTACAGCTTGCAGTCATCAGCAAAACTAATCAGTAATATCTCTGGGATATTGCACTGGATGACTGCAAAATAAATCCCAAACATGCAAGGTCCCAGAACTGATCCCTGTGATACTTCACTACTTACAATTTTACAGTCAGAGATGGTACCAGCGACTTTCACAATCTGGAATCAGTTGACAAGCCAATTTGCAATCCAGTGGACAAAATAAGGGTTCACATTATTGTTTTATATATATTTTTAACAAAAACAGCATGAGTGATATTGTCAAAAGCCTTGTCCAGGTCAAGATAAACAGCATGCTCCATCACAGCAAGTGACCACTATACACAAACTCTGTAACTTTTTCAAAGAAGCTTACTTAGTTCAGGAGACCAGAATTGCTCTTCATAAAAAAAAAAAAAAAAAACTGATTAGGATCTAGATCCTTTAGTTTGCCTGCGTCTGCATAAACGAGGTCTGCTGCGATACATTCCATGACTTTGTATATAACCCTGCTGAGGATGATGGGCATATAATTGCCTAGATCTGTAGAGGCACTATCCTTGGATAGATTAGTCACAGTAGCTGCTGCCCAGCCATCAGACACAAACACTGTGGATAGGCTGAAGTTGAAAAGTTTAAGCACAGCCTCAGACAGTGCACACTTTGCACTTATGAGAATGCAGCCGGGTATGTTGTCTGGTTCGATGGAAGTATTAGTTTTCAGTTTTCACAGGGATTTTGAAACTCACCTGTTTCAAGGTGATTTCAGGGGGACCTACATTTTCAAGGGTTCTACGGGCAACAGTGTGGGTAGGTGGGGTAAAGTAAGCACTAAATGTGTGTGCTAATATAGTGGCTATATCCTTGGGGTTAGAATATGTGATATTATTGTAGAAGAGCTCTCTGCCTTATTGGACTTTATTATACAATTTCCTGACTTGACTGAAGAATGATTTGTTGTTTCCTTTGGTACTGCAGTGACCTCAAGCGCATGCTCTGTTTTACATTTCTCGGTAGTCCCTTGCTAGTATGTACCATTGGTGTCCTGAGATAAGTGGATAGAGATTTGCGACAACATTTCATCAATTTCCATCTTTTGTTATACAATTTATTAATAGAGGCATTCCACAAGAGAGGGTTATTCCTGCATTTACTGTTATATTTAGGGTAGACAGGTAATGACTTCTCTGTGCAGCTGTTTAGGAGTTGATAAACTTCAGAGGTGAATGTGGCAGCCCTCTCAGCTAGGTCCATTTGTAGGAGATTGTTGGGAATTTTACCTAGGTCTTCTACAAGCTGAAGCATGTTTACCCTGGTGAAGTCTATAAAGACAGTCTCATTTAGTGGATGAGTGATACCACTAGTCCTGACCGAGAAGATGACTGACTTGTGGTCAGATTTAACTATGGATTAGGAGATGCGGGGTGGAGTAAGGGCAGATGTTGGGTTGATAATGACCAGGTCAGGGATATTAGAGCCTCTAGTCAGTAGTTTTACCATGTGCTCCAGTGCGTTGGCATTAAAGTCCAGGAAACACTGACCATATCCATTTTAGAGGTATTAAGTATGCAAGTTTAAGCTTGGGTAATTTAATTCTCCTAGCAAAAAGGCATTTAGTTTGGTTTGGTATTCAATCCCTCAATGATGTTATGGTAATTTATATGATTTATAGGAGACATTGTTAGGATCTCTATCAAAAAGTACTAGTTGGATTGTTTTAATGGTGTTTTAGATCTTCATGAGCAATAAGTTATGGTCATGGGTAATTTGACATGAGATGATGGCATTTCTGAAAAATACAGGTACTCTCCACAGTTGATCAAGGGCATGAAGGAATGATAGAAACTAAATCCTAGTGTAGAGGGAGTAAACCATGTTTCAAAAACTGTGCAAATATGAATGTGCTTGAGTTGTAGAAGTGCCTCACGTTCAGGCGTCTCTCTGTTCGGACACCTGTCACTGATGAGTGCCACTAGGATGTTGCCCAAACTGAAGTATGTAAGCTATGTAAGAATGCCCAGGGAGGGGGGGCTTTACCTAAAAAAATGCATTATGAAGTCAGAAAAGGCTTTAGCCAGAATGCAGAAGCCATAATATGAGAGATGTAAGTCATCCATGACAAAGCAGGAAGTATTATCTATCATTTTCTTTCAGGCTGACACATAATGGATCCCCTTAGACTGACACCAACCTCTTAACTAAATGTTAAGCCAATTGTCTTGGTATCCAGCAGTCATTATAGGTGAAGGAAAATATCATTCAAGACTAGTGTCTTTCCTGCTTCTAACACATGCATGGACAATCACCAGGTCATAGTCATCTTTGTCTGGTTTAAGCACTTTTATGGCCATTGAGAAATCATGGATATAGGCTCCAGACAAATAGGTTCATAGGTTCATAGGTTCATACTAGGCTATCTGCCCTAGGGCATTTATAAGCCTAGCCAGAGTGTGTGTGGCTTTCACCACCCCTTAGGATGAGAATACTATACCTATTAGTTTGCTGTGCCTCTGTCCTGCAGTGATACAGAGATGATTCCCGGGGTAAACCTACGATCTCCCATCCACTCGTCAAGATTTCTCTTGAACAGAATCAGTGAGGGGCTCTGCCTCACATGGACTGGGATTCTGTTCCATAGTGTAGGGAGTCTCTGGGTGATGAATCTGTCCCTCCAGCACGTCCTATTTATATCCGTGTTGAGGTTTAAGTCTCTTGCTCTCGTGGCTCTGGTGGATTTGGATTTTTTGAGGTGGAGCATGTCCATTAATTCCGGGTTGGACATGGCCTTGTATGTCAGGCACAGATCACCTCTGAGCAGGCGGTATGCGACTGAATAGAGCTGGAGTTTCTTCAGTCGGGCATCGTATGACATATGTTTGAGCCCCTTTATCCTTTTGGTGAGGAACTTTTGGGGTCTTTCCAACTGCTGCAGGTGTCGGGTAAGGTACATTCCGAATGGGCGTTGTACTCAATCATTGGTCTGATAAGTGAAGAGTACAGGGTACAATGACCTCTCCTGATCTGGATGTGAATCCCTTCATGATCAGGTGGGCAATGTAGAAGGTCTTCCTAACCACTTTGGCAATGTGAGTGTCAAAAGAGAGGTTACTGTCAACTTGGGTCCCCAGGTCCCTGATAACTTCTTCCGTGTTTAATGGATTACCACCTATGTGGTAATTAGGGGTTACCTTGTTTTTCCCAAAGGGTATGACTATACATTTTTGGCATTTAGCTTAAGGCCATGGCTCTGGCACCAGTTATCCATTTCTATGAGACCTTTCTGGAGGATGTCTGTGTCTGATGGAGTGTCAATTATGGTGCCCAGTTTGCAGTCATCTGCAAATTTTGTCAGCCACAATCCCCCTTTGTTTGCCTGCACTTCAGAAAAATAAATGCCGAACAAGAGGGGGCCCAGGACTGAGCCCTGTGGGACACCGCTCGTGACCGGCTTAGAGTCTGACATGGCACCAGCAACTCTAACCCTGTGTGTTCTGTCCTTGAGCCAGTTTGCAACCCATCTTGTGACATATGGGTTTACATCTAAGCTGGTGAGCTTTTCTATGATGCCCGAGTGGGGTATTGTGTCGAATGCTTTTGCTAGGTCAAGGTAGGCTGTGTGAACTACCTTACCCTCATCAATGGCCTTAGTGACTGTTTCGAAAAAGTCGACCAAGTTCAAGAGGCAGGATCTGCCCTTGACAAAGCCAAATTGGGTAGGATCCAGTGTCTGTAGGTCCCCAATGTCTTTATTTATGAGTTCCATTATGATCCTCTCCATAGCTTTGCAGACAAGGCTCGTCAAGCTTATGGGTGGTAATTTTCAGGGTCCGTAGAAGCACCGCCTTTGTGGAGTGGGACCACAGTTGCCATACGCCATTCTTTGGGTACGTATCCTGTAGTAAGGCTAAGATTAAACAGCAGCCTTATGTGTGGGTTTAGTTCCTCATTGAGTTCGTGTAGCACACAGCCGGGGACACCGTCCGGTCCCATTGATGCTGTGTTTTTTGCTTTAGAGAGAGCAGCTCTCACCTGGGCATCTGAGATGTTTGTGAGGCTAGACTCTGGTGGGATAGATATTTCTCCTTTTGGGGGGGGGAGGGGAGAAATTTGCACTGAACCTGTCTGCCAGTATGTTGGCAATGTCTGTGGGTTCAGTGATTTTTTATCATTTTGGACTAATTCTGAGCATATCTGGGAGTTTCCACCCAGGTTTCTAACATAGCTAAAGAAGGCTTTATGATTGTCTTTTGTGTCATTAGCGATTTTTCTCTCAAAGTTGGCCTTGGATGATTTTATGAGTGATCGTAGTTTTTGCTAGTATTGATCAGAGATGCCTTCCCATTTAGGGATTTTGCTCTGTCATGTAGTAGCTTTCTCCTCTTGTTGTAGAGTTTGTTTATGGCTGGAGTCCACCAGACCGGGCGCCTGCCTTTGGTGGAAAAGGTCTTGATTTTATTAGGGATTGCTTGATCCATACATTCCTGGAGGTGCTCGTAGAAGGCATTTGTAAGGGTTTCAGCAGCGTGGGTTGTGGTTTCCACTGGCTCGGGGCCTTGAAGGATACCACTCCAGTCTTAAGAAGTGTGAAGTTTGCTTTGAGAAGTTCTTCACTGTGGTCTTTTGCTGGGGTGGGGGCGGGATGTGGATCTCCAGTGAGATTAATTTATGGTCTGATCTCACCAATGAGGGATATACTTCCGGTGTGGAGCATTTTGTCCCCATGTTTGTGATTATCAGGTCTAGTATATTTTCTCCTCTTGTGGGAATGGTGACTAGTTGTTCCATAGCATTTGAGTTTATGAACTCAAGGAACCTTTGGGCTAGGGTGTTGGGGCTTGAGTAATGTTCCCAGTCTATGTTTGGGTAGTTGAAGTCACCCAATATGATGGTGTTTGGAGAGACATTTATACTCTCCAGTGTCTTCAGGAAGGCTGTGTGGGTTTCCTGAGTTTGAGAAGGTGGTCTGTAGCATGTTACAAACTGTAGGGCAGTTTTACCTATGGTTAATTGCACCTGGATGGTCTCCGATGCTTCGTGCGTTGCCACTAACCTGGAGGTGTGGGTATCCTTTATGAATATGGATACTCCCCCTCCTTTTGTAGTTCGGTCCAGATTTTGGGGCCGGAACACATGATATGAGGTATAACCTGATAGTGCTGGGGTGCTCTCAGGAGCCTTGAACCAGGTTTCAGTCACAGCACAAACATCGATGTTCTCCATACTGAGGAGGGCTTTGAGGGCATGCATCTTGAGGTTTAGACTTCTGGCATTGAGCAGTATTACCCTTAGTTTTTCTCCATTTTTGTTTTCTAGGGCGGTAGGTTTATCATTTGAGCCTTGCCTAAAAAAGGCACTATGGGGGTGGCAAGAGCCTTTGCCAATATCCGGAAGCCCAGGGGTGACAGGTGCAAGCCGTCCCTTGCAAAGCAGCGTGGCTTGTCAGGCATGTCATCCCAGGCAGACAGACATTGGATCCCCTTAGAATGACACCAGTAATTAAGCCAATTATTAAAGCTGATCATTTTGTCTCTGTATTGTGGCATCATTCTTGGTGAGGGTAGGATACTGCTCAGGGTCAGGGTCATACCGGCCTGGGCTACATAATCTGAGAGCTCCTCTATGTCTCTATGTATTACAATTACCATATTCTTGTCAAGTCTGGTGATTTGGAGTCTGTATGCCTAAGTATAGTATCACCTATGACTAAAGCATTTCCCTTTGCAGAAGCAGACTTAGTGGGCCTTATCAATTTAAGTCTACTTCCTGGTGACTCTTGAGTGAGCTATGTGGATATAGAGTATGTGAGAAGTAGGTGTTGCCTTGTTTGCTGGAGGCTGTGATCTTTTACAGTATGTCCTAGGAGGCTTTGGCAATTTTTTTCTTAAGAGCTTAAAGGTGTGTTGTGACTGATGTAGTGTTGTGAGAGTACGATGCTTACTGATAGTGGATTGATGTGAGAGGTTTTCCTCCATGTTTCTTAAATATTTGCATCTCTCACAGGTTGTACTATTGACTGGTGGAGACAGTGAACAGTTAATAAGCATAAGATTCATAGGTTCATAGGTTCATAGGTTCATGAGAGCTGCTATACTGTCTTAGAACACCTAATGTGAACAGAATGGCCACATATGGGGTGAGGACAACAGGCTGAGCCTTTTTTCCAGAGGGCGGAGGATTAGAGCTTGTCACAGCACTTAAGGATTGCAGGAGGAAGAGTATTATAGAAGATCCTGGAGATTTATGAATTAAGTATTTACTGGAGACTGTTAAGGTAGGTTAGACTGTAACTAATCTTGAAGCATTTAATTAAAAGAAAGAATTAGGTCAGCCAAGAATAATGAATAATGGTCATTTGCCTCATAGATATTATGTGGCTACCAGTGTTGGTCTCATCATAACTACACACAGCTAAGAATTAATGATCTCTGCTCCTTCTCTAACCAGAAGAACAACAGTAGTACCAATTTCAAGCTAATTCCAGAGAAATAGCATTGTCCTAGATATTACTAGGTTCAGTAAACTTGCTGTAGTTTTCTCTTGGTAGGTAGCAGCTACCCTGAGTAGCACAAACAGCAGTTTGACATAACAGGAAACCAAACTGCACAAAGGCTCTGAAGAGGCTCTTTCAAAACCAAAACCAGGCCAGTCAGGGAAGTCACATGCACTCTACCCAATCAAGAGCCACCAGCAATCAATGTCCTTCTGCTTCTTCTATCATCAGGAGCAAAGCAGTAGCATTAGTCCAAAAAATGGCTCACAAGAAGCAATTATAAAGCTTTTCATTGATTAGGTAATCTCGAAGAAAGGCTAGAAAAAAATTCCATCTGCTCATTCTCTCACCAGCAGCAAAATGGGTGCACTATTCCAAAACTGATTACTGTAAAGCAGTTCCTCAGCTTTCCAGTGATTGTCAGTCTTGTCCCAGATGTTATAGAATTTTAAAAAAGAAGATGGAAAAGGGGATTAATACTCAAAGTGTTATAGTGTGCAGTAAGAATGGTATGAAACAGAGGTTAACTCAAGTTTAACAGTCTAACTCTGTGGGCCTTCAGTAGTATGAGCAGATAAGATGAGACAGATGAACTTCCAAAGTCCAACTCGCAGTAGGGGTGGACAGCTACAAAGCCAACAATTTTTAAAGCACATCAGGAACAAAGCAGGTGGGTGGGTGGGAAAAATCCACTGCAGTCACACATCTGCAGTAGTCTCAGAGCACTTTCATCTCTGAAAGATTAGATTTTATTTCTTGTTCTCCTTGCCCTAAATAATAAATTGTACAGCCAGTACTTCCCAAATCTTCTCAGCAAATTGCTAGATTTAATTCCTTTGCAATCAGAGAATGGAAAATGAATTTCTTTTAACTGATCCTAATAAAGAGTTTAACAAATTTTTAAGATAAAACAAACTTTAATGGAATAACAGTAAAAATCAAGAAATAACTGAAGTTTCTAAACCTTAAATAAAGAAATTCAGTATAGTAATATACCTGTAGTAACCTCAGGGTACTTACAACACCTAGCCTCTTCTATCTTGCCTGTATTTACATAGGTTCATAGGTAGGTACTAGGCTATTGGCCCAAGGGCCTACGTAAGCCTAGCCAACAAGGTTCCCTGGCTTACGCCACCCAAGGAAGTTATTTTCCTGTGCCACTTGTCGAGCAGAGACACAGAAGTAATCCCCGGGGTGTATTTCTTATTTCCCATCCACTCATCTAGATTTTTCTTGAAGAGTGCTAATGAAGAACTTTGCTTGACATAGATGGGTAGCCTGTTTCAGAGTATGGGAAGTCTCTGGGACAGGAATCTATCCCTCCAGCATGTCCTGTTTATTGTGGTGGCAAGGTTTAGGTCCCTAGAGCATGTATCCCGGAGGGATTGAGATTTCTTTAGGTGTAGCATGTCCAACAGCTCTGGGTTTGACATAGCTTTATATGTTAGACAGAGATCACCTCAGATTAGGCGATATGCTATGGAGTAAAGCTGGAGTTTTTTGAGGTGGTCAGTGTAGGGCATTTGTTTGAGGCCAGTAATCCTCTTTGTGAGGTACTTCTGTGGCCTTTCCAGCTGCTGCAGATGTCTTGTGATGTACATTCTAAAAGGGGTGTTGTACTCTATAATGGGTCTAATGAGTGTTGAGTAGAGGGGAACAATGACCTCTTTTTTCCTGGATGAGAACCCTTTTATAATGAGGTGTGCCACGTAGAAGGACTTCCTGACTACTGTGGCGATGTGACTATCAAAGGAGAGACTACTGTCCACCTTGGTCCCAAGGTCTCTTATCACGCATTTGGTGTTAAGTAGATTGCTTCCTATGTGGTATTTCATGGGTATAGCGTTTTTACCAAAGGGTATGACACTGCACTTTTTGGCATTGAGCTTGAGGCCATGGCTCTGACACCAGGCATCTGTCTCAGCAAGGCCCTTCTGTAGGATGTCCACATCATTTGGGGACTTGACTATGGCTCCTAGTTTGCAGTCATCTGCGAACTTCGTTAGCCAGAGGCCTTCTGTGTTAGCCTGTACTTCAGAGAAGTAGATACCAGAGTTCCCCTTCCTTTATGTATTCCAGTCATTATAACCATGATTGTCTTTTTGTTGCATTCAGCTCTGACACTTCCTCAGATTTCTCAGATATAGGTGGGGCTTCTTCAATGGCCATGAATAGTTATGTACATTTATCAAAAATTGTGACACTTTATTCCATTTTTACCAGCCTCTTCAACTCTTCCTTATGTTTATCATCAGCTTCTTTATTACTAGTGTGAAGAAGCCTGGGACTAGAAGGCACCCTTGTTTCATTCTATTCTCTACTGTTACCACTTCTGATAGTCCTCTTTTGGCTGTTGCCTCTAGCTTTGACCTGCTGTGTTTGACATTGACCCAGTGGATGTGCCTATCTCCCATATCTGTCCCTGCATCGTATTTCTTCATAGAAGAAATCTTAGCCTGCTGAACCAAATTCTTTCTGCTCTTCTACCCATTTCTCTTTCTTCTTTCTGCTTGAAGTCTATCAGACACCACCTGTTGTCTTTTGCCTTTCTATCCTTGATGAACCCAGTTTTGCCCTACCTCATTTTCTTCAGCTAAAACCTTAGCCACTATTTTTATGTTTGCATTGATTAGGGAGATATGGGTTTAATTTTTCACATCCCTTGCCTCAGCACCTGACCTTGATATGACCATCACCCTTACCCTTAACACAGACTATAAGATTATCCCAGTTGGGACAGTCTTTTTGTACTTCTCACAGTACATTCCAAATTCTGTACCCTCCTAAATTATAGAATTTCAGTGGTAGCCTGCCATATTTTATGAGTGTCATGAGATATAACCTCAGATAAAAGTTCTTAAAAATCACTTTACTGATTATCATCCCTCACTTATTCCTCTTCCTCATCTGTTACTTATCTTATTGTTTTATCTTTCCCCCATTTCTTTGTTTTATTTACTAGTTTTGCTTCTGTCTCACTTCCATCCATCAATAATCTTTTTCGTACCAGAGTTCTACTTCAGTACTGGACATGGCCTTTGCTTCTGTCTTGATTGCCATTTCTACTTAGAACTAGTTTTTTTCCCTCCTATTCTTTCAACATGTAACTCTGCATATCCCTTCATGTCTTTCATTATAACCTTCAGTCCCTTCCTAACTAATATCACAATTCCTGTCTCCCCATTCAGCTTTACAATCCCACTCACCATTCATAATGAATACCCTCTCTCTCTGAGTGTCACTTTTGCCTCTTGTAGCAGAATCATATCTCACTTTTATCTCCTTACGCTGCCATATAACCTCTTTCTCTTAAAGTATGTGGATGTCCTCCCATATTCTAACTGATTACCGAAAAACCCTCTTTTCTACCTTTCTCCCCACCTATTGCTACCCATCCAAATCCCCATGAACAGTTCCAGATTGCATCTCTCTGGGCCACCTAATGAGCTAAATGGAGATGTCTTTGCCTATAACCTATGCTCAGGTTTTTCCTCCCTCCCTCGGGCATTGAACCTAAAGCCCCGTTATACTCCTTAACTCTCTTCTCATTCTCTGCCGTTTGTCATTCTTTATGTTCCTACTCAGTGCAGTTCCCACTCCTTTATCCTTCCCTTTCTTTTTCCCAGTTGCTCATTCTTTCCCAGTCTGCCTACAGTCTTCTGCATTTACCCAGAGTTTGCAGAATTGTTATGTTTGTTGCCACACTTTTGTTTGCACAGGTGTAATACAATATGGTCTAATCCACTAATGATGTTCACATTACATCTCTGAATAACATGTCTTTGTTAACTTGTAATGTCCTTGTTTGTCCATTTTACTAGTGCTCAATTAAAGCATTTCCCTTCCTCTTTTTAATGAGTAATATTATTTTTATCAGTCCCCCCATGCTAAATGCTGAACCCTTTATCGGGGAGAAAAAAACAGTAACTTTGTGGTCTTTCTGTCACTCTTTTCACCTTTCCATTGTATGCCCATTTCCTCCACCTATGTGTTGCTAACTGGTTCTGTTCCCTTCTCTTTCCATGGTTGTATGCTATTTGCTTTCTGTCTGTTTTTGTCTGCTTCCATTCTATGTTGCTGATCTAAGCCTTTACTTCAAGCAGTGTTCATTTTCATCATCCATGCCACCTGACCACTTTGCTGCTACATAATTTAGCTCTAGCCCCTCCATCTCTCCAATCTGATTCATTTATCTGCTTCTCATTCTGTTGTTTCATCCTGCTTGATCTTGGCACACTCCTTAATCTGCTTGACGTAATTTTACTTTAATTTTTGCTGATTTCTCTCCTTCTGTTGTTTTTTTTTTCCTGTCACCATCTGTGTTCCTACTGGTTCTTTTCTATTATGTCTCTGCAACGCATTTTACATAATTAATGACTTTCTTCTGCCCTCAGTTTTTTTTTCATACAATGACTCTGGGACAGAGGTATGTCCTGCTGAAGCCTTTTCCTCCTCTTGTTAATAATGGCGATTCTCTGCCCTCTCCCTCTTCACTGGGAGGTTTGAATTCTTGTTTCTGGTAGAAAGCCATTTTTGTTTTGCAGCCGTCTTCTCTCTGCCTTCTTTTATAAGGTCATTATTGTATGGTAATTATTCAATATCTCCACTCAAATTCCTTTCACCTCTTTTTTTTTTTTTTTTTGCAAAAAACATCTCCTTTGTTTAAAATGATTTTAAGAGAAGTCCTCCATGACTTAATAAACCTTTTGTGAAATGATATAATGTGGAACAAATGTGCCTGCAACATTTTATAACAATGTATGCAGGCTAAGACATGCCTTTGGTGGTGTTTTGTCTTAACTTCTCCTTTATACTTTATGTATCCTTTCTATCTTGGAAGGGCTGCTCATGTTTAGCTAAAATATTACATGAAGTAGCATCAGTATGAAGTTTTCCAAGTCCAGGTTTGTCATTTTTTTGTGATATATCCAGAATTCTTATGTTCCTAGACATATTGTCTGTATTGCCCATGTTGTTCTCCTGCATTATAATTGCCATTTGCAGTGCTGACTGCTGTCTTGGGTTGCTACTCTTTCAGATGCACTTTTTTATGCAGTTTTTTCCTCCCCAAGGTTCTTCAGCTTTATTTTTAAATGTTCCATCTCTGTCTGTTGTTGCCTTCTCTGCTTGATCTCAACAAGGTTTCTCACTGTGCAGGGTGACTTTCTGAACAAAATGCACATTTATTCTTCCTGCAGGAAGCTTTTAAATACCATAATCTGGTCTTCCAGTATTTATTATCTGGCCATCTTTTTTCTGTACTGGCAGATCCTTAGAGGGAATTTCTATTGTTTTGTATTTCCCTGGTTCAGATCCAGAACAGATGGCTTATGCCACAATCTCTGCTCGACTTGCTGCACCCTCACGTGATTATTGTATATTTAGGAGGATTCAGCTATCCTACTTCAATTCTTACCTGTGCCATTTAGATGGGCACGGGCTGAACAAGCTAAATAAATATGTTTTCATGGAAACCAGAGCAAAAAAAAGTTCAAAGGCTTTGCTCCTCTTGGATAAATACTCCTATTTTAGCCCTCCAACATAATGCAATAAAATTCACACTGAAAATGAATGTTCCAAAGGAATAAAACATATTTAATACAAAAGTAGGTCCTTTTGTTCTCATGAATGTATTCAAGAACTTCATCATAGAACTAATAAAGCCATTCCAACTTAGGAGGAGTCATCACATTCATTGGAGTGGAAGCCTATGTGAAGCCAACATGGGAGCAATATTCTGTGGTACTGGCAAAGAACTGGCATCTGGTTCACAACTTTAGGCCAAAATAGGCAAAACAAAGATTAAAAGTGATGCATGCAACGCAGCAACCAGGTTAACAATACAATGCACTGACTGGCTATACTGTACATCAGATATTACCTAACCCATGTAACACAGCATTGAGGGCAGGGACAGTTATTATCATTTGCCAGATGGGAAGGGCCAGAGTGAAAGGCATCATTAATTGCTATATTGGTGAAAAGGTGGATGGACTAAGGATTTGGAAGATTGGAAGAAAGGTGGATTGAACACTCTAAATTGGCCCTAGGCCTGAGTGCATGTGTGTGTGTGTGTGTGTGTGTGTGTGTGTGTGTGTGTGTGTGTGTGTGTGTGTGTGTGCCTTCTGTGGAAGGTCGGGCGCTGGGCTGGCAACTCGACACCGTAAAACTCCACTGCCAATCATGAGTGGACAGGTGATCCACTGTGGCGACTCCTAACCAGGAAAAGCCGAAAGTGGAATAAGAAGAAAAAAAAGAAGAAGTGTGACATGTCTGGGAGATTGGGAGGGTAGCTGGGTAAACCAGAATGAAGGGGTCTTACTTCCTGGGGGACTGGAGGACAGGTGTTGTGGGTGTTTACACAACACTGGTGCTAAGGCACACAGCTGCTGCAGATGGTCTTGTGCTGAGTGGAGGTGACAGGTTTTGTTAGACCACAAATGAGAACAATGCAAACCATTAATGGGCTCAGCCCCTCTGAGTAATGTCACTGCCACCAACACCTGCAGGCAAAAATGAAGTTGATGTGTATGACCTTAAATTCCTGGACATGCCCTGTACACAATGTTATGCTGACTACATTTACAAGGTATGTCAAACTGTGCCTCACCAGGTTGACCACCAGTAGGTAGTACTGAGGAAGTAGCACTACATGACCTTGATGTACCTGCTCTGCAGGTTATGACCTCAGTGGAGGCAGAGTAGCAGCAGACATGTGGATAGGACTGGCCCTTCGGCACGGAGGCAGATGACCCCATGGAGACAGTAATGGCTTCCAGGTGATCATTCAGTGAGCCAAACAAGTAAGCTAGGTGTTGCATGCTCTGATGTATGGCATCACTCATGTCATGCAGTACACCAATCATCTTTTCCATAGTAATGGTGGCATCCACCTGTGTCTGGATCACTGACCTATAACATCTGTTGTGTAAGGCCCTGTGTGATACCTAGTTTAGGCAATAAGCGGGAGCAATGGCATTAATGGTCACAGACCTGTTTCTACTGACTGTTGCCCCCACAGTCTGTGGTGGCAACTATGCCCACTGCTAGTGCATGAGCAGAGGACTAAGGTGTTCCCTTTGTAAGGTTGCCAGGAATGACTTGTATGCCCAGTGGAGAGGAGGGTTCTACAGGCACCATACCTATGTCTTTTGATGTGGCTGGTAGCGTGTCCTCCACAGTTACCATTGCTGACAGTGGCACTATGCCCTCAGACTGTGCTGGAGTGAGGCCACCTTCATCATCAGGATCCAATGAGCTGACTAAAGGTATGACCTTCTCCATACTGGAAGACCCCATCGCTATAGTACCTGTGGAAGCAGGCACATAAACCCACTTGTCCAAAATGGGTAATATGTGATAATCCCACATCCAGTAATTCAACAACATTGCTAGAAACAACACATGCACAGAATGTGGATAAATGTATTTTGTGGTGTGTAGTGTCATGCCGGCATCATAGGTGTGTCCATACTGAAGATAAGGTGGTGTTTACTGGCTGGAAACTCATGGCAGTGATGTGCCCCAACCCAGACTAAGTGACATAAGGAAATACCAGTTTGTTGTATCCCTGATAGAGACGCATGATGGTGTGACCAGTTCAGCTCCACACACAGACCTCCTTTGGGTGAGAAAGTCCTTTCACTCTCACAGGGCAGGGACATTAGGAACTTTTCCATGCCTGTTTAGGTCTTCAATAAAGACTTTGACCTAGCTAACTGATTTTTTCAAAGTTTCACAGTATATAAAATGAGATTAAAAGAATTAAACGAAGCACTACAAGACAAAGTTCATTTTCTTTATGATGGCTGTGATTTTGGCAGGCAAATGTTTTTTGTAAACAGTAGCTTTATTTCATGAACTCCTTCTAGCTGGAGTAAGCACATTGCTTCATACTTACATAAGGTGTAGGATGCATAACGGAGAATCCCAATTAACAAGAATTTCCCTGTCCCTATTTTCAGACATCTTTGATATCTTTCTGCTATGGAATACAAAGCAAGCTTCAGCATATGTGGCATTGCAGGTGTGAAATAAAGTCACTCATAGATTCATAGGATTGGCTGTGATATGCATAAAATGGGGAAATGTATGAAGACTCTGCCCACAGCTACTCTGCCCCAGCTTAGCATCAGAGCCATGCATCCAGTTTGGCAACAAGTGGCATCCACTATCTCCCCATGTCTCTCAGCATTGATCTGCACAAGGAAGTAGTTTAATCCCTAAAATCTTCTGCCTCTATATATAATTCCCACACTTTTTTTTTACTGTACTCTTACAAAATCATAAAAAACAAGGAGTCTGAACATTTGTTGTTTCCTTTAGGCTGGTGACATCATAAAAAGCAAGTACAGAGATTATATTTTAAAAGTTTAAAAGTATACTAAACACTTTTTATAAACCCAGATTATATTCTGAGAAAACAGGTCTTTATACCATAGCAATGGATAATGTAGAACTCTTCATATGCAACAGAAACACATTTGTCTGAAAGATGATACACATATTATACTATAAATAAGCTGACTTGTACTTTTTCTTGTCACGTATACCTTGAAATTCGGATATCATGCTGGCTTGCTTTTTATTCTGATTCTGCTTAAAATTCGTCACACTTAGTAAACTGTCTGTACTTATGTCTTACTGGAAATGCAGTTCCTTGAAAATAATGAAATAAGGCAAATGAGGTTTTAGAAGCAATGCAAACATGGACTCTACTGGTTCTTTTCTTGTTCTGGTAGTACTTCTTAAAGACTCATCTGCCAACTGGCTCTGCATAGTCATGATGAATCGCTGGTCACCTTTAGCATATCAGAGTGTTTAATTAGAACACTGGGTGTTGTAGATTTGAATACACTGTCAGGAACAAAATTCCATAAAATACCACACAGCTCTACAGAAGCCTGAACTTTTTATTTTGTTTATTGTTAATCCATAACATCTGCAAATAACGGCTATTCAAAATGGCAGGATCTAAACATTTTTTTAAGCTGTCAGGGATTGTCAATGATTCTTGGTTTTTTATTAAAGCATTTTCCAACACATTTTACTTATTTCATTTTGTTCAATGATTTCATCCCACATGGCCCTTTCTCAGCAGGGACCTGGATGATATTTATACTGACCAGGGATAGTTTGCCCTGGACATTGGATAAAGTCACTTTTTGTTTGTCAGTGCATACAACTGAACTGTTACTGTCTGTCTGTTCTGTCACCCATAGCCGGCCTTAGGCTTAGGCCAACTAGGCAGCCGCCTAGGGCGCCGCTCTAGCAGGGGCGCTTTTCCAGTATTTATTTGGTGTAGGTAGACCAGGATAGGGGCACCAAGTGGTGTGGTGGGGGGTGCCGTGGAGCCCTTTTGCCTAGGGCACCAGTTGACCTAAGGCCACTCCTGCTGTCACCGCTTTGTGAGACACAGGTTGGCTAACTTCTCCTCAAAGGATGAACCCCCAGTGCTATACTGTAGTTTATATGCTGGGATATCAATCCATGTACTCAGTGAAGGCACGGTATCTTTAGCTTCCTAAACCCCCTTCAGCAATGTCAAGCCATTAACACCTTCTTTTCATTTTTCTTTTATCTGAGGAATCCATTTTCTTTCCACTGATCCTCTTCCTAACATCTCTAAATGTCATTTCAGTGAGTGTCTTAAAAATGAGGAGATTCTTGAAGAACAGTGTACGGCATAATAAAAAGTCAGAATCACACAAGTTAAGCTAAACTCCTGGAAAGCACACAGGAAAACAGGGCATTCAAGGAAATTAAAAAGCCAGTTTAAATGCTTAATGCAAAGTGTTAGTGCATTAAACAGAAAACCATTTTAGAAAAGCAGCTCTTCAGGTTTAATATGCATCAACCACGAGAGGACTATCTCGATAAAACTATGTGGAAGCATCTGCTAATGGGTTTTCTAATACGCTCTGCAATAAAGTATAAATCATTTACACATAATGTTGTTCTTCTGATTTCCTTGAAAAAGTAAGTAATTGTGTGTTCTGTGAAAAGTATGCATTTGGAGGAGTACAGCTGGCCCCCACCTTCCTTTGGTGAGAGTCAGACATTTTACATAAGAAATGTGACAGAGCTCATGGCAGCCACAGTCTGAACATCTCATAATAGCTTTAGAACTCTGATTGTCAGCAGCAATGAATACATTTCCTCTCTGCTAGCTCATATTGCTTTTACTTAGCAGTGTGATTTCATCTATGATCAAAAATGAGACTCTGTGTGGTCATCTTATGTCATATATTCTGTTTTGAATATTTCTGCTGACAACAGAAGAAGCATCCAAACTTTATAAAGTTAAAATATTGCTAAGTCTCATGTACTATATGTAAGTCCTTGTGAGAACGGAGGTCTCTTCTTCAGGCTAGAACCAAATAAATTTAAGGAACTTACTTAGGGCCATAAAGGGTACAAAAAAATCCTTTGGTCCTGGAGGGTCAGAAGGATGGGGGATCTATTCCTACCGCATGTGCTTGGATTAATTTTCCAATACTAACAGTATAATGTTGCATGGGGGAGGGGGGTGCTGCAATCCTGAATGTGCTGTCCTTCAAAAGAGGCATTAAACCAAGGGCCCATCTGCCTGTGTTGGTGGTAGCTCAGGTGGGAGTAAAAGAGCCCATGGTAGTTATTGTAAAGAGCAGGAGAATTCTCCAGTGTCCTGGCCAAATTCCCCCTTGTCAGTATGAATACCAGCTCAGGGATCCCTGAAAAAACTCCACTGATCAAGAGAACCGATGCAGTCAACAAATTATAAATAAATAAATAAAATTAAATTAAACTAAATAAATAAACTAATAAATAAATAAAAGGTGAGTCAGAAATACAGGGCTGTAAGCTTGCAACTATGTGATGTAATCCTTATATTTATGCTGATTTAAGACGCACTTTCTGAAGAAGTAGTTTCTATTTCAGGTTATGTATGGAGACATGATACTCTCAGATTCGGAATATATGGCAGAGAGCAAGGAGTTACTTAAGTATTAATTTCTTATATTGTATTAATAAGATGTATATTCAATACATCCATTAGGATTATATATCTAACCAGCTGCTGCATACTTCTTTTATTCAGATAAATTAAAGACGGCAGACTTGAAGCCTTAGATGATACGATTCATGAAACTGTGTAAAGAGACCCAAGGGGATTAACTGAAAGAATTAGTAGGGTAAAGTTCCTCACACAAGAGAGGAAGCCTAATTATTTGTCACAGTTTTAAATGACCTTGAGATGACTGAAGAAGAATAATTGTGAGAGGGGCCGGGCTCCTAAAGCCCTAACTAGAAAGGACATTTGAGGTATACAGGAAAAAAAAAACAGTTTCACAAAAACTTACATTCAGACTTGTGTCATCTAAAAAAATCTTATTTTGGACAAGCAATAAGATGATTACTGAGAAATACTTTTATTTATTTATTTATTTATTAATTTTTGATATTGAAAAGGAAGTTTTATACGAAAACAATTTTCCCCAGTCACTGTTAACCACTAAGTGTTATGTATTGCTAAAATAAAGACTTGCATAGTTTGCTTCTGTTGTAGACAACATTGTTCCATATGCAAAGCCATGGTTATCCAGTGCAGCTAAAGGAAAATTTAAAATATTTCTTGCTTAAAAATATCAGGCTCTTGAAATACTGTTGAATCATATCCATCTCATAGTGAGCCAATGAACAATCGCCATATTCATAAAATTTATGAGGCAAGTAAGTAACAGAAGTAGATTGTCAGGCCTTTTCGCACGCACTCTCATATATACAGACACATTTAAGGACAATTTAGAGTTGCTAACCACCCTACTGCATGCCTTTGTCATGTGGGAGAAAACTGGTGTACTTGGGGAAAACCCACAAGAACACAGTGAGGACATGGTGATGCTACTCAATAAGCATCCCAGTCAAGAATCAAACCAGATAACCTCTTGCTGTAAGATGAAAATTCTATGCACTGTACCACTGTTGCATATGAAATGTCAGGATATTTCCTATTTGTAATGTTCTATTGCTCCATTTTTCATGTCTGTTGCAGAACACAACTGCCAACACAGAGAAGGGAATAGGTGGTTACCTTGCAAACAATCATAAATAGTAAACTACATTTTCTGAGATATTATGTCAGTCACTAGTTGAGAAGGTAGCTGCA
Organism: Protopterus annectens; assembly: GCF_019279795.1. Lineage (NCBI taxonomy): Eukaryota > Metazoa > Chordata > Ceratodontiformes > Protopteridae > Protopterus > Protopterus annectens. The sequence goes on along the minus strand of NC_056726.1, from coordinate 1,774,172,482 downwards.
GAAATGAATGGTTTTAAGTTTAAATTTAACTTGGAGGTTTTAGAATAGCAACCCCACTTTGCTGATTTTGTTTCAGCTTTGGCAGTCTACTGCTAAATGTACATATAACACTATGTCAATCTGAAGCTGCACTTCTTGTTAGTAATGTGATAACTTAAAGCCCACCAATGGGTGAACTGTATTCCTAGGTTAATGTAATAAGGTTGACCCAAATGGGTAGGGTAATAACTGTAATACTACAGTCTGTATTAATGTGATTAGCATTTTGAAAAGGGCCTCTGCTGCTTTAGAAAGGGGTCAGCTTGGAAGTATGGTTGTTTCGCCCAGTTTACAGACTACCACCTTATAGATACAGTGAGGCTTTTTTTTTAATTGTGCATTGCCAGCTATTGGCTGTAGCTGTGTCCCCACCACTTATGTATGACTGCATACTTACATTTTCAAGATGAAAGTGGAGAAAATGTTCTCTTTTATTAGAATGCAGCACATCTTTCAGGTCTAAAGACCCCTCATTAGTGTATGCATTGGTAGGAAAACATTTGAAATTTGGCCTAATTCTCATGAAATGAATAAATGAGTAACAGGGTCATCACCGGGTGAATAAATGAGTAACAGGGTCATAAACGGGTGAATAAATGAGTAACAGGGTCGTCAATGGGTGAATAAATGAGTAACAGGGTCATCAACGGGTAGCTAGAAAAAAAAATGGTGGGATGAGGCTATAAGACAGAAAACATGAATAAGCAAACAACTATAGAAACTGCATGCAGTTTTGAATATCAGCTAAATAAAACCCAAATTAACTGAATGCTAAAATAGGTGGCATCTTGGTTTGAACTTGCTTGACACAAGGCTTATTCAGGAAATTGCAATATCTAAGGCATAAGGATAGCAGGCACAAAAACAGAATACCATTTCAAATGAAAAATTGACGTTATGACATGAGATTTTCACATATTAAAATCTTATTTTATAAAGTGTTGTTTTTTGTGGAGGTAAAGCTCCAGACACCACGACTGAAGTGGGCTTTGTACTGTTCACTCCCAAGCTTAATATCATCAACAATGAAGTTGCTTCATCTTGGGGAAGGGCTTTACCTTCCAGAACACAGTTAAACTAATCATATCATTTGAAAGTTAGATTAACAGGTGCCCATCCATAACTCTCAACTGTCCAGAATTTCACAGAATGTCCCAATTTTTGCCTCGTATTTTTGGCCTCCTCATAAAATGTGTGGATTTCTGACAAATCATTCAGGATTGCAGTCACTAAATAATAACAAGCATTTGATTTTCAGGCTTCATATCCTTTAGAAAATGCATGCTGATACAAAACCTATTATTATTATTATAGCAAATTTCAAAGTTTGTAAGATCAGTATTTAAAACCTCTTCCTGGTGTTGGGCCTTTATTCTCCATGATTTCTTGGCTTTGCCCAGAGTCCTTGGAGTAAGTGGTTAAGGAGTATGTGCCCATCCCACTTATGTCTTACTGACAAAAAGTACTTTGGCAAGGAAGATGATGCACAACCTGAGCATTGAATCTGCCATCTCAAAAATGAATAAAAAAATCTGTATTTTAGGAAAAAACTGAAAAAAATGACTTAATTATGCAACAAAAGCTGAAAATGGATGCCTAAGGGGGATCAGAAAAGGTCAGAGCTGACAGAAAGATGTAATGGGGTTGCACACTAAAAAGGGGAGAAATAGAGGTATTAACAAGAAGAGGAATGAACAAGAGAGAAGTAGGAAAGAAAAAAATGAGGTGGTGGGCTGGTACAATCAGTGGAAAAATGGAGCTGTGGGGGGTCATTATAAGCTCAAAATGAGTAAGAAGGCAGTGGAAATTATTGATTGATGGACTGTGAGGAATGCAACTCTCATTTAGATATAGTTATTGACAAATACTTTTCTAAGCATTATTTGGAAACTTACTGGTGTCCTTTAAAAGAAACAAGGAAAATAGTATGTACGATGAACAGAATCCATATATAACGGTTACAAAGTCCGTGAAGTTTCACCGAAATAGACGATTAATAACATGAATCTCATAGATGTGCTTTACACATGCATGCTTCATCTTAATTGTGTTCATTGCCTTTAACCTAAAGTGGTTGTTATATACTACCCAGGTCTTGCTGGGCCTTGAATGCTTGTTTGATTATTTACTTTTTTTGTTATCCATTTTATCAAAGTGGGCTGTTGCCAACATTCAGTGAGGGACAAGGGATAAAGCAGACTGATACCCAGATTTTCTCTGAGCTACTGCACAATGGTACCTCCTACATCAAGCCAACAGATATTGCCAATATACTAGCTGACAATTTAGTGCCACCTTTACCCCCCCCAAAGGACCAATCACAATACCAGTAGATTGCCAGGCACCCAGTATTACTGCTGCGCAGGTTAAAACAGCACTGTCCAAGGCCAAGAATACAGCTTCGATGGGACCTGACAATATCCCTGGCTGTGTTCTACATGAACTACAGAGTGAACTGGGACCTCACCTGTGTGTCCTGTACAATCACAGCCTCACCTCAGGCATTGTCCCTACCAAATGGCACACTGCTACAGTCATCCCTCTCCACAAGGGAGGAGTGACTACAGACCCCAGGAACTATCACCCCATTAGCCTGACGAGTCTGATATGCAAAGCTATGGAACACGTCATCATGGACCTGATAAACAAGGATATAGGGAATCTCCAAACTCTGGATCCTACACAGTTTGGTTTTGTGAAGGGTAGGTCATGCCAGCTCAATGTGCTAGTATACAGCTCAGCAAGCTCCTGTCTTGTGCCCTGCAGAGTTCTACAGCAGCAGAGAGACAAAAGAGAGACTTTGGAGTGATTAAGTATCATTTTTCTGCATTTTCTTGCTGCCTTTAGCTAATTCCGCCTAAAACGCCGATTATCTAGAGTTTCTGTGATTTTAAAAAGCTTGTTTCAGCTACATATTGTACTTATTTTACTGCCTGCACTTTAACAAAGTCGTTTTAGTGTTTAAATTACCTGTTTAACTGTTGTAGGCTACACACTCAAGTGTGATAGCCATTTCTGTGCATTTAAAGTGTTTTTTTGATTGTATCTGCTTTATTTTCTAAAAAAAAAAACAAAAAAAATACTTGTTTTCCCGCCTTTCTAAGCTAATATAGTCCAGTTTTCAGGTTAGTGCTGAATTCAGGGCTGTGTTACAAGTTTCTGTGTTTGCCCATACCTTACTTGGATAGAATGAAGTTTCTCTGTTCACTGTGAGAGAAGGAACTTTGAGCAGCCTATCTGTCCCTTGAGGAGTGGTTTCAGCCCAGAGATTAGTAGTTTATTGGCCATTTTGGGCTAATTTCTATCTCTTTCATTTCCCTGCTATAAAACCCACATTTGCGCAGTTTTAAGTGCCGGGCAGTGCCAGTTAGCTAGGGTATAACTATTCCCAGCTCCACAAAGTCTACTCTTCAACTTTTCCCTTGGAATTAGACAAACTTTCAACTTAAGCACTCAAACCATTCACTTCTCATACGGGCACTTGCTCAAAACTCATAGCAAGCACTAATAAATCTTAGCACTAGACCCCCTTTATACTGTAGAGAAAGACAAGGCTCTCTATTCGACCTTACCAGCCAATCAGTAAAACAGTTCACTGTACCTATCCAGGCATGTCCAAAGGGCAGTTACAGGTGTACTCTCCAGTCCAACTGGTGCATCTGGGCATTTTGAGGCAATGTTACAATTGCCTCATGTACACAGACAGCCCTCTCCTCCTTCCACAAAATGCTAATACATGCGAGAGATGCAATTATATAGCCAAACTGGAGGCTAAGCTCTCTCAACCCAAGACTGGACCAGGCAGTCAAGAGGAGAAGGGAATTACTTGCATCACACCACCAATCTCACATAGACCTATGAAACCAGCACCGGCAAAAAGCACACATAAATACACAAAAACATAATCGGAGGCTCTAAAAAAAATCTGCAGAAGCAACAGAGATCTTCAAAGCAGACATCCAAGCAACCTCCACCCCCCAACACAAATACTTCACAAAACCATTGTGCCACACAATCACAGCCCTTAAGGCAAAATAACATGTCCAACACACTAACAATAGGTGACTCTATAGTCAGGCACACTGATGTCTCACTCACTAGGCTGAACAAGGAGAAGGTTACTGTTAGCTGCCTGTTTGGTGCCAGGATCCGCCACATAACACAAGCACTAAGGTCACTCCAGAACAAGTACAAATATGACTCTGTCATTGTCCATGTTGGTGTGAATGACCTGAGATGTACCTCCCTGGACTACATGAAAAGAGACATGGAGGAGCTCTCTGATCATGTAGCCCAGGCCGGTATGACCCTGACCCTGAGTAGCATCCTGCCCTCGCCAAGAATGATACCACAGTATAAAGAAAAAATGATCAAGTTCAACAATTGGCAAAGCTTCTGGTGTCATTCAAAGGGGATCCAGTGTCTGTCATCCTGGGATGACATGCTCGACAAGCTGCTTCGCTAGAGACGGCTTGCACTTGTCACTCTTAGGTTTCGAATACTGGTCAAGGCTCTTACCACCCCCATAGTGCCTTTTTTAGGCAAGGCTCAAAAGACAAACCCACCACCATAAATAGCACAAGTAACAAAAACTGAGGGTAATGCTACTCAAGGCCAGAAGTCTAAACCTCAAAATGCATGCACTCGAGGCACTCCTCAGTATGGAGAAAATCGATATATGTGCAGTAACAGAAACCTGGTTTAAGGCTCCAGAGAGCACCCCAGCACTACCAGGCTATAACTCATACCATACATTTCGGCCAAAAAACCCGGACCGAAATACAAAATGTGGGAGAGTATCCATATTCATCAAAGATACCCACACCTCCAGGATAGTGGCACAGCACGATGCTTCAGAGGTCATCCATGTGCAACTAACAATGGGCAAAACTGCTATTCAAATAATAGCTTGCTACAGATCACCCACTATGTCCCAGGACCCCCACTCCACATTTCTGGAAACACTGGGAAACATAAAGGCCCTACCAAACACCCTGATATTGGGTGTTTTCAGTTACCCAAACATTAACTGGAAGAACTACTCAAGTACAAACTCCCTTGCCCAACATTTCCTAGAATTTATAAACTCAAACGCCCTAGATCAACTGGTCAACACCCCCACCAGAGGTGACAACATATTGGACCTGGTCATCACCAACATGGGTGACCGGTGTTCCACACTGGAAGTCAACCTGTGGCTGGTTAGATCTGAACATAAACTAATCACTCTGGATATCCACATTCTGCCACTACCCCTGATCAAAGAAACCACTGTGAAAAACTTTTCAAAAGCAAACTTCACGTTACTTAAGACCGAGGTGGGAAGTTTCAAAGCCCCCATACTAAAGGATAACACTTTCCAAACTGCAAAATCCTTTATTAATGCACTCTACAGGCACCTACAAGAATGCGTGGATCATGCTATCCCAAACAAAACCAAGACTTACTCCTCCAAGAAAAGGAAACCAGTCTGGTGGACCCCTGCCATAAACAAGCTATACAATAGAAGGAGGAAACTAGTACAGAAAAGAGTAAAATCCCAAGAAGGGAAGACATTCCTGATCAGGATCAGCAAGAAACTAGGTTCCCTCATAAAATCATCCAAGGCTCGCTTCGAAAGAAAAATTGCCATGGACTCCAAAGATAACCACAAGGCATTCTTTAGCTATGTCAAGAATCTAAGTGGCAATTCTCAGATCTGCTCGGAGTTAGTGCAGAATGGCACAAAATATACTGAACCGACCACTAAAGTCAACATCCTGGCAGACAGGTTCAGTGCAAACATCACCCCTTCTCACCCCGAAAAGGGCGCATAACTATACTAGAAGAATGTAGTGCCCCTAAAATCACAGACACTCAGGTTAAAACAGCCCTCTCCAAAGCCAAAATCACAGCATCAATGGGACCGGACGGTGTCCCAGGCTGCACCCTACATGAGTTCAAAGATGAACTAATCCCTCACCTAAACACACTGTTTAAACTCAGCCTCTCCACAGGCTACGTGCCCACAGAGTGGTGCACAACAACGGTTATTCCACTCTGCAAAGGTGGAGCCACAATGGACCCCAGGAACTATCGCCCTATAAGCCTGACTAGCTTGGTCTGCAAAGCTATGGGGCACATCATCATGGCTCTAATTAACAGAGACACTGGAAACCTCCAAACACTAGACCCTACCCACTTCAGATTTATTAAGGGCAGATCATGCCTCCTAAACCTGGTGGACTTCTTTGAGACAGTTACCAAGGCTATAGATGAGGGAAATGTGGTCCACGCAGCCTACCTTAACCTTGCAAATGCCTTTGACACCATTCCCCACTCAGGTATTATAGACAAGCTCACCAACCTGAACATAAACCCCTACATCATGAGATGGGTTGTCAACTGGCTCATGGACAGAACCCACATGGTAAGAGTTGCGGGAGCTAGGTCTGACTCTAAACTGGTTATAAGTGGTGTTCCCCAGGGCTCAGTCCTAAGACCCCTCCTGTTCAGCATATACTTCTCAGAGGTACAGGCAAGCACAGGAGGAATATGGCTGGCCAAGTTCACAGACGACTGCAAACTAGGGGCCATAATTGACTCTCCGGCTGACACAGACATCCTCCAAAAGGGTCTCACTGAGGCAGATACCTGGTGTCAAAACCATGGCCTCAAGCTAAATGCCAAAATGTGCATAGTCATCCCCTTTGGAAAAAACAAAGTACCCACAAACTACCACATAGGTGGTAGCCCCCTAAATACGGAAGACGTAATAAGGGATCTGGGGACCCAACCCAAGTAGATAGCAACCTCTCCTTTGATAATCACATTGCCAAAGTGATTAGAACATCCTTCGATGTGTCCTACCTAATCACAAAAGGGTTTGCATCCAGATGGAAAGAGGTCATTAGGCCCATCTATGCAGCACTCATCAGACCCATCATAGAGTACAATGCCCCATTTGGGATGTACCTTACAAGACTCCTGCAACAACTGGAAAGACCACAGAAGTACCTCACCAAGAGGATCACTGGCTTCAAGCATATGCCCTATGCAACTCGACTGAAGAAACTCCAGCTATACTCGGTTGCATACCACCTACTCAGAGGTGATCTCTGCCTGTCATACAAGGCCATGTCCAACCCAGAATTGATGGACATGTTCCACCTAAAGAAAACCATGTCCACTTGAGCCACATGCTCCAGGGTTCTAAACCTCACCACAACAATAAATAGTACATGCTGGAGGGATAGATTCCTGTCCCAGAGACTTCCCATGCTCTGGAACAAGATTCCAGTCTACATTAGGCAGAGCTCCTCACTAACCCTCTTCAAGAGAAACCTTGACGAGTGGATGGGAAACAGAAAGTTTACCCCAGGGATCACTTCAATGGCTATACTGGACAGAGGCACAGGGAACTAATCTAAGGGGGTGACGAAAGCCAACACATTCCAGCTAGGCTTATAAATGCCTTCAGGCAGATAGCCTAATACTTACCTATGAACCTATGAACCTATGAACTTGGTCGACTTCTTTGAGTCAGTCACCAGAGTTGTGGATGAAGGCAAGGTGGCTCATACAGCCTACCTTGATCTGGCTAAGGGCTTTGATACCATTCCCCACTCAGGAATCATAGAAAAACTCACTAAGCTAGGCATCAATCCCTGTATCACTATGTGAGTTGCAAACTGGCTCACCGATAGAACCCACAGTGTGAAACTAGCTGACTCTAAGTAAGACTGTCGACCAGTCATAAGTGGAGTCCCATAGGGTTTGGTCCTGGGTCCTCTCCTGCTTGGTATCTACTTCTCTAAAGTCCAGGCCAACATGAAGGGACTCTGGCTGGCAACGTTCGTAGATGATTGCAAGTTGGGAGCTATTATTAACTCCCCAAATTATGCTGACATCCCACAGAAAGGCCTCAATGAGACCAGTGACTGGTGCCAGAACCATGGCCTTAAGCTCAATGCCAAAAAATGTGCCATCATCCCCCTTGGGAAAAACCCAGTTCCCTTGAATTACCACATCGATGGTAGTCCACTGAACACAGTAGGTGTTATAAGAGATCTAGGAACACAGGTTGACAGCAACCTCTCTTTTGACCACCACATTGCCACTGTGATCAGAAAGTCCTTCTATGTGGCACATCTCATTACTAAGGGTTTTGCATCCAGGAAGAAAGAGGTCCTTGTCTCTCTCTACTCTTCCTTCATTAAGCCAATCATCGAGTACAATGCCCCATTTGGCATGTACCTCACTAGACGCCTGCAACAACTGGAGAGGCCACAAAAGTACCTCACAAAGAGGATCCTAGGCCTTAAACACTTGTCCTATATGGACAGACTCAAAAAACTCCAACTATTCTCTGTCTCATATCACCTTCTTAGAGGCGATCTCTGCTTGACTTGTTTGACCCAGCTCTGTTAGAAATGCTACATCTAAGGAAATCCCAATCAATCCACACCACACGATCCAGAGACCTCAACCTCATTACCACACTCAACAGAACATGCTGGAGGGACAGGTTCATAACCCAGAGACTGCCCATGCTATGGAATAGACTTCCCATACATGTCAAGCAGAGCACCTCACTGGCCCTCTTCAAGAGAAATCTTGATGAGTGGATGGGAAATAGAAAATTCACCCCGGGGATCACTCGAGTGGCTCTTCTCGACAGATGCACTAGGATCTATGGTCGGGTGGCATGGTGCCAGGGTAATCCTATGGGCTAGGCTTGAGGACAATAAGGTTAATCTAGCCACTAACAACAGTGCTGAGTAAAAGCATATAATAACTGACATATGACCAATGCATATGGACTCCAGGGCCATTAGCCTAATACAAGGAAGACACCAATCCAAGCTACTAACAAGTTGACAGAAAACACCAGGAAGGACCCTGTTGACCAGAGACGGTAGAGTCAAATATACAGACCAGATACACAAATTTAACCTAGGTTTCGTCTTTATTATCCATTTTGCCATTAGCCTAGTACACACCTATGAACCTATGATAGGGAAGAAGTCAAAGGTCAATGTTCTACAAATGTATTGCCCTAAAGCAGTTATATTATCACTGAGTCCATATGCATTGGTCATATGTCAGTTATTATATGCTTTTACTCAGCACTGTTGTTAGTGGCTAGATTAACCTTATTGTCCTCATCTGCCTTCAAAACAAATAAATCAACACCCTAATATAGGAAAAGAAATTCATGTACATAGGAACATTTTTATTTTTTCTCTTTTTCTAGCCAGGAAAACTTCTTCTGCTGATCATCTTCAAGAAGATATCAGCAAGGCAATCTGTCCTCCACTCTGTGAGCCATAGTAGCTGTACTCTTCATGGCTGTTAGTGCTTATGCTTGCTCATTTTCCATAAGACCACCATCCTTTTAGTCATATTTTATGTTATATTTCATGGTCTGAGATTGTAGCCTCTGTAAGAAATATTTATTTATTATTTGCTTACCAGGAGAATCCTACTGGGACAGAGGCCATTTATAGCAGAAGCCCAGGGTGAAATGCTCCAGATGCATGTCTTTGGAATGTGGGATGAAAATGGTGCACCCAGTGGAAACCCATACGAATGCAGGGAGGACATGCAAACTCTACACAGAAGGCACCCCAGCTGAGAAATGAACCAGATAACCTCTTGCTGTGAGGTATCAGTGCTCACCACTGCACCACTGTAACACCCACAATAACATAGCTTTAGATTATGTTTAACTGATCAATCTTTTGTCAAGGTGCAGTAATCTTAGACTGAGTATAATAAAGCAAGGAGATAGAGGGGTGCCAAAAATTCCTTTGTGGAGATTCACTTTATGGTGGGTTTGTCTGAAATCTGTATAGGCCTGAAAAAGGATTGCAAGGATAGTATAATGGTTTAACAGGTGCTTACCTTACAGACAGAAGGTGCCGGGTTTGATTCTCACATGGGGTAATTGGCTACATTTAAAATGGCCTATTAGGGCAGTTAACCTAGTACTGACCTATGAGCATATGTTCTGAACATACGTGAATTTGAACATGTGCTATGAGTGTATATGTACTTAAGCTGTCAGATATGAAGAGCTTAGCCTGTACAGTTAATATACGAAGAGTCTAGTTTTGAAAACTCATAGTGAGTCATCTTCAGGACGAGTACCATGATTGCCTCATGGACTTCCTGTTCCTCACTGATAGTACCCTTCTTCCTGCTTCTTCAAATAGATATTTTCACTCTGTAAAGTTTTTTATATGAACTTCCACAGTTCTGAAAGCAAATATCAAATGATTTTGATTGATTCACAAAATATTAATCAAAACACATTGAAGCACAGAACAGTGCAAACTCTTCAATGATCTTTAACATGGTTCCTGCAGGGAAAGGGTAATAGTCCTCACTCTGTTGGGGTAGCTGCTTTTAAGTTGACATTCTCTGAGTCTACCTAAAACACGTTCAATCACAAGTAATGCAGGCATATATTCATAAATGTGTGTGTGTGTGTGTGTGTGTGTGTGTGTGTGTGTATGTGTATTTATATCTCTCTCTCTCTCTATATATATATATATATATATATATATATATATATGGGGCGGCCCGTGCTATCGGACTGCCGGACTGCAGCCCCCTCAAATCAAAAAGAAAACAAAAAAATTAATGTTTTTGAATTTCACAGACTTTGCACATGCGCAGTAGTAGTCCCGACTACTGCACATCTTTGCGCATGCTCCTGGCAGTCCAGCAGGACCCATAGGGGGACACAAGGAGACATCTGTGCACAGACTCGCTGGGAGAATATGTCGGGGCTGGACTACAACAGCAGCAGTCAGGATTTACTCGCCGATCTCAGGAAGGAGTTTTGGAATGTAAGGATCTCGCAGGTCTTGGGAGTATTGCGCGGGCAGGACATTAGCATGGAGAACAGGTAAGTGTATGCTTCTATTTACTAGATGAAGTACTGGAAAGTGTATGCTTCTATTTACTAGATGAAGTACTGGAGTGTGTGTGTGTGTGTGTGTGTGTGTGTGTGTGTGTGTGTGTGTGTGTGTGTAAATGCCCCAGGTGGTGTGGTAGGGAATACCTCAGGCTTGAACCCTGTACCTTGTATTCAGGTGTTAAAGACTTGAGTTCCCTACCCACCACCATTTGTAAAAAAATTGCAGATTTTTGCCTCATATTTGGTCTGTTCCTCATAATATCTGTGGTTTGTAAATGTGTTAATGCATGATATTTGATGGTGTAGTAGTAGCATTGTTGCCTCACAGCTGCAGGTTCTCAGGTTTGATTCTTGGCTGGGGTTCCTTCTTTGTGGGGTCTGTATCTTCTCCCTGTGTTTGTGTGGGTTTGCTTTTGTGTCCTCCCATGTTAAAAAGACATGTCTGCATTATTTCTTCCTGGGCCTCTGCTGAAAATTGTTTTTTTGTTCCAAGTCAGACTGTCCTGATTAACAAATGTTAAATAAAATTGACAGGCATTTGAATTTCAGACTTCAGGTTTCTGAATGTTTAATGCATTGCATAATTGATGGTGCAGTGGTAGTATTGTTGCTTCACAGCTGTAGGTTTTCTGGTTTGATTCTTGGTTGGGCTGGCTTCTGTGTGGAGTCTGCATCTCCTCCCTGTGTTTGTGTGGATTTGCTCTGGTGCCCTGCCATTTTACAAAGACGTGTCTGCAGTATTAATCCCTGCGTCTCTGCTGAAAATTGGTTTTGTTCTGTCCGCAGTAAAATTGACAGGTATTTGAATTTCAGACTTCAGGTTTCTAAATGTTTAATTCCTTGCATAATTGATGGTGCAGTGGTAATATTGTTGCCTCATAGCTATAGGTTTTCTGGTTTGATTCTTGGTTGGGGTGGCTTCTGTGTGGAGTCTACATCTTCTCCCTGTGTTTGTGTGGATTTGCTCTGGTGCCCTGCCATTTTACAAAGACGTGTCTGCAGTATTAATCCCTGCGTCTCTGCTGAAAATTGGTTTTGTTCTGTCCGCAGTAAAATTGACAGGCATTTGAATTTCAGACTTCAGGTTTCTGAATGTTTAATTCCTTGCATAATTGATGGTGCAGTGGTAGTATTGTTGCCTCACAGCTATAGGTTTTCTGGTTTGATTCTTGGTGGGGGTGGCTTCTGTGTGGAGTCTACATCTCCTCCCTGTGTTTGTGTGGATTTGCTCTGGTGCCCTGCCGTTTTACAAAGACGTGTCTGCAGTATTAATCCCTGCGTCTCTGCTGAAAATTGATTTTGTTCTGTCCGCAGTAAAATTGACAGGCATTTGAATTTCAGACTTCAGGTTTCTGAATGTTTAATTCCTTGCATAATTGATGGTGCAGCGGTAGTATTGTTGCCTCCGAGCTATAGGTTTTCTGGTTTGATTCTTGGTTGGGGTGGCTTCTGTGTGGAGTCTGCATCTCCTCCCTGTATTTGTGTGGATTTGCTCTGGTGCCCTGCCATTTTACAAAGACGTGTCTGCAGTATTAATCCCTGCGTCTCTGCTGAAAATTGGTTTTGTTCTGTCCGCAGTAAAATTGACCGGCATTTGAATTTCAAACTTCATGTTCTTCAGAATACATAGTAGCACAACCTTTTTTTCTAGCAATTTTCTAAGTTTATAAGATGAATATTTTAAATTTGTCCCTATTTTTGGGACTGTATTCCCCCATTATTGGCTTCGTCCAGGTTTTTGTGCTAAGGTTGACAGCTATGGCAAGAACTGAATTCACTGAATATGTTTGAGGGCTGTATTCCCTCATTACTGGGTTTGTCCAGGTGTTTTGTACTAAGAGGTTGACAGCTATGGTGAGAACTGAATTCACTAAATGATAGCCATTTAAGTTTCAGTCTTCCTCTCTTTACAAAGCAGCTGATGTATGTAGTGGTATGCTACTCTGACTGTTTTTTGCTCAGGGACCTTGGCAGTAAAATATATGGTGGCAACACAACATTTTATTCTAGCAACTTTCCAAGATTATACAAGCAATGTTTAATGTGTCCCTGGTTTTTGGGCTTTTGACCCCCCCCAATACATTTTGGCTTTTTCCAGTTTTCTTGAGCTGCGAAGTTGAGATGCAGTTGAGTATTGAGTAGATTTTACAAGGAGATGAGAGCTGCAGGGGAATAGAAGTTTAGTGCTTTGCCTAGTTAATACTATAGCACAACAGGTTGTGTACTTGCTTTTGATGCAGAAGGCTGTGGGTTCTACTCCCACAAGAGGTGGATGCTGCCGTACTCAGAATGTTCTCCTTTGTGAAGATACTAACTATGAGTTCGTTATCAGTTTGCCATCCATTTCCTCTTGCAATATTATTACTAGCTTATCATTTTTAATGTAATATAGGCAATTTATTCCTGAGGGGCAACAGACACTTTATTTTTCGATGAAACCATGAAATATAAAGGTGATTGCTAGCAGCAACCGCTTCATTAGTTACAGATTTCTTTAATGTGGAATTATTTAGATGACTTACTTCAGAGATTGTGCATATTTACTGATAATGGACTGTAGAATTGTGCATATTTACTGATAAAGGTGGACTGTAGAATTGTGCATATTTACTGATAATGGTGGACTGTAGAATTGTGCATATTTACTAATAATGGTGGACTGTGGAATTGTGCATATTTACTAATAATGGTGGACTGTAGAATTGTGTATATTTACTAATAATGGTGGACTGTGGAAGTCTGAGTAGACTTTTTTTATGATAAATGTTCTCAACTGGGCAGTTTTGCCATTATAGGTGCATATGGTTTGTTTCATTGCTTACTGGAAAAATGTTCAAAACAAATTTAAAACACCCTCTAACAAGTGTACTGTATTGTACAAGGAATATAATTTTAGTACAATGAGGAAGGTGTATCAAAGAGCACATGTATGTTTCATATGCAAGGGGCCTATGATTCGAAAACAGCCCAAAATTAATCTTTATCTGCCACTGGCAAAATGTATTTTCTTTGAATGTGGATTTCAATGCTGTTTCAATGAATGTGAGTTTCAAGGGCAGAGAAGTTTTAATGCTAAGTTTTCATTGTGAGACTGCATTGCTTTGTTTAACAGATGGCTTAGTGTTTGTGCTGTAAAATACAAAATAAAACTTTCAAATGAAGTCCAACTCATCATAGAAGTAAAGCAGTATGCACATTAGTGTTTATGGTAAATGGAGTGAAATAGCCAAGTAATGGTTCATTGGAATGGCTGCAGAGGCTCCATTCAACCATTATTTTGTCAGGGGGGGAAGGGCAGCAAACTCAGACAGGCCCAGCTGAACTATACCTCCCAACTGTCCAGATTTTCAAAGAATGAATAGATTTTTGCTTCTTATTTTTGGTTTGTTCATAAAATTTCTAGTTTTAATTCCTAAATGATTTGCCAGAAGTCACTAAATAATAAGTTTCAGACTTCATAACCTTCAGAAAATGCATTTTAAAGTAAGAGCTGTTCTATCAACTGTCTCAATTTATACAAGAGCAATTTTAGTACTGTTTATATGTGCCCCCAATATATTTGGCCTTGTTCAGATTTACTGCATTAACAGGTTGAGAGGTACATGCAAATAAATTGCTTTATTGAATTAGGCATAGCCAACCTCTCAACTGTCTCCAATTTTGGCTCAAAATGTTACTCTTCCCCCTAATAATCTCTCCGCAAAATAGCAATTTTGGAAGAAAACATGGAGGGTTTACAATTAAGAAATAACTGTAATAATCAAAGTTATAGATTACTTGAAATGCATGTAGATTATTTTATTTTGTCAGCTGCTCAAGGTAGCAGTACTAATATTAAAGTGTCCCTTCTTTGACAGGTAGCAGCTGTATTGTGTGTCTATTTTATATTTTTGCATCACATTTTTGGTCCATTTTTCATAAAATTGTGTTTTTGGCAAATTAGTGACAAATCACTAAAGACTGAAGTTAGAAAATGACAGACATTTGAGTTTCAGATTTTATACCCTTCAGAAAATTCATACTAATGCAAGACCTATTCTATTATCTTTCTAAGTTTATTAGAGCAATATTTAAAAATTGTCCTTATTGTTGGGCCTTTGTCCCACTTCTGTGTATGGCTTTGTCCAGATTTCTTGCTCTTGAGGTTGAGAGGTATGACAAATGTGTCAGGGCCATCACAGTCAGCCAGAGAGATTTCAAATTGTGACATGCTTGTTGCACCCCACTCCCCATGTAGTGACTCTGGATGTGTCCAAGCAAGGCAAGGAGTAGTTGTATCTACCTTGGATGGGGAGGACACACTGCATAAGTACTACAGTGGCTTTTCAACTGTCCTTGATTTTGCAGAATGGTCTGGTTTCTGTCATATTTTTGTACTGTTGATTTATGCTTATTACTCAAAGTGCCTGTTGCTCTGTGTTTAAGTAGCAATGCTTTAATGACCATAAGGTAAGCTTGTCTGACATCGTAAGATGCAAGTAAGCTTTAATGAGCATACTGTTAAAGAATTGCCAACATTGAAAGCCTTTCTGTTGTTGCCATGAAGAGAATACTTGACTAGATAATGTATAAGCCTTGGGTATTAAAGGACAGGATTCCGTTATTTTAAAAAGCTCATTACACTTGTTGGAGACTTCCAGTCATCTCTACAGACTTTACCTGTAAACTAAACAGAATGCCAATCATGTGTGGTCCATAACCTGTACAGTAATCCTTTAAGCAATGTATCTTGAGCTTGTTTCTTGCTTGCTTTTCATTTTTTACTTTTATCATGTTTTCCCCATGAAACAAGTTGTCAGGCAGCAGGTCTTTTTTTGGATAAGAAACATTTTTACAAGTGGGGGCATCACATAGATTTCTACTTTCAGCATGTTACTTGGTATTTTAATAAAGCTGAATATATTATAATTAGAACTGCAGTGCAAGGAAAAGTGGTTTGAGTTGAGTGCTTCTGGTTTTTCTTATACTTGATTTTGACTGGCATTCCAGTAATGTATTTAAAAAGTAATTTATTTTTTCATGCCTCACAACCTTTTGTTTCCATCTAGATATTAAGTAAGCTGTCATGCAGCCAATGCATTGAAATATTTTTATTCTTCTACACTTATTTTTGTCTTGATTGGACTTTCATAATGATGGTTTGCCACCCAGGGCAGCGTATTTAATTAAAGTTAGTTTTTTGTGGTTTTGTGCATAGCTCCTCCCCTTTATGGTTGACCACACCCCTTCCCCTTGACCCCACCCATTCAGCTGTCTCCTGCAGCCCCCCTGTGATTTGAAGTCACCAGCCGCCATATATATATATTCAAACACTGATATACCAAAAATGAAAACACTGATACCACATGGTTTTGTTATACTCAATAAAACCATGAAAAAACATATGCTAGAAAACATCCACAACGGTATGCCCCCCTGCACCCCCACACCCCTTGCTATTTATATATACCAAATCTGAGACCACACAGCAGTGAAGAAAATGAGAATTTCCTTTACCCACCGACTACTCTTCCTGGCAAAAACATGAATGTAGCATATCACTTCATTTTTCAGTCATAAAACATATCCTGCAGTTATTCAAACACTTTTCAACATCTGGCCAGATAATTTTTAATATAATGCTGCAGACTGCATTTTGACTAAAGCAGTATCAATATACTATGGGAAACCTTAAAGTAACAGCATACTTGTGGAAAATGGAGTATATGTCTTTAAGTGTGTATGAGGTGACTTGTGTTTATAAAATGTGCATACTACTTTAGATAGGAAATTAGCTGTACTTGTCAGTTACTGAGATGTTAATGAGAAGTTTAGTTGTGTAAAAAAAGACTGAAAAAAAAGGGAGAGGACTTTACACACACATACATACATATACACATACATACATACATACATACAAACATTTCAGACACAGACAATAGTGTCCTTCTAGCCTGCCAATATACAAAAACTGTAATTCCCATAATAAATGTCCAGGTTTTTCTTAAAAAAAATATCTAAACTAATGCTTGCTTGAAAGTAATTTGGTAGTTTATTCCATGCATCAGCTGCTCTCTCAGATAACCAGTTACTACACCTCTCATTCCTATATAATCTACATAAGTTGTCTGAGGATTCCCTACTTTTTTGATTACCCTAAACATTCCCAGAGACAGTCTTTATCTGAATAAGATTGCCTCTTAAATATCTATATGTAACACTGTACAAGCTCAGATATTTTTTGTCTTCCATAATAACTTAAACTGTCAAATGTATAGATGCTCTTGATAAATTTCCATTGTACTCTTTAAATATACTCATACTTGTTTTCTTATGAGGTTGCTGTATTGATATTCCACAATCTAGTTTGGATCTATTATAACTTAGAAACAATGACTTCATCATTTCTGATTTCCTACACTTTGTAAATCTTTTTATACAACCTTTAGTTCTATAACTATTGTTAACCAATTGACTGATATGTATAGAAAACTCAGAAAAAAACGAAAAACACTGGTGAAAAAACAAATGGATAACGCTCCAGTACCAGCAGGTAAAGTTCGAAATAAGCCGAACAGCAGATAGAATTCAAGTAGCCCAAGTAGCAGGGATACAATTTAATTAAGCCAAACCACACAGATTGTCTCCCAGATTGTAACGGTTTATTTAAGCACCAAAAATGAGCTTTTCGTCGGACACACTCCAACTTCCTCAGAAAAAACAGTAAACAGTGTCTCGCTACAAGCCATTAGCTTATATACAAGTAATCATTTTGAAATCACATGATCAACAATTACTAATTAGTATTAAATTACATACTGACACACCCACCATTTCAAAAACCTAGGATGTATCAACAAAACATTTAATAAAATATCAACAGTTAAAATGAAATAAAAAGCTGCTGCCCATTATAGCTTAACTTCAATCGTACCGGCATAACTGTACGCCAAAATAAACCATGCCCCAACACAGTGTTAGTGTTCGCGAAATGATAACTAATAATGGCGAAACACAACATCAATGTATAAACAACAAGGCAAACAAACTGAAAAAACAAATCACTGAGCAGAGAAGTAAGGAAGACACGCACGATTGGAAAAGTTAAGTGCTTTTCGTTTATGTATAACGCAAACTTCTTCAGACAATTAACAAAATAAAATATTCAAGTTAAATACAAATGAATACCTTCAATTAACCAATCAAATGAATTTGGAACACATGGTGACACCCATTTTTAAAAAAACATAACATAAAACATTAAGTACTTAAAACCAATAAACAATTATACAAGTTTATAAAAAATATATGTGTGTACATATATTGAAAACCTATGCAGAATCTATGTTTATAAACTGTATATGTATAATAGGCCCTCACTCTTTTATTAATAACCTATTTCAAAAGTATCTATAAATAATACTGTACAAATTTTAATGAACTAAACTTTTGAGTTTCAATATACTACTAACAGTACATCCTTCATTTAGCCCAGGCTGAGTATAAGCATTCAGTCTAATTTGCCATGTTAATTCTAATTCCTCACATACAACATCAATGTATGTTCATGGAATATTGTAAAAACACATAATCACCTAGTAGACGCTGTCAGATGATTCTGTAAGCACCACTCTAGTCGCCCTGATAAAACCAAGATGATATGATGAAGCTACAGTTATAAAATTGTTCTTCATCAGAAATAACCACTCATCATATAGAGGACCCGATGTTTGTACTGAACTAAATCTGAACGTACGTTCACCGGAAAAAGAAAAAGAAAACCCATGATGCCTTAAAGGGCCAGAAGCAAAAAAGCAGACTAAATGAACATCCACAAACAATGCTGTAAATGTGGACAACATACAAGAATATACATCGATAAAAAAAGGTAACTGGTGTCCCTACATAACCAGAACATCAAAAATTTATATATGAAAAATTAAAAACTGATGAATATATACTAATCTGAATGGGTGCGATACAAGCTTCAGTTTGAAACCATACTGCTATGTAGTTGACTCCTGTCTAGTGGCTATTGAATTAAATCCCGATCCTAGTAATACGGCTTGACCAGGAAAAAATGTGAATGCCGGACTTGTACTAACCCAGACCAACAATAAACTACTAAGTTATTTTTCATAAGATAATAAAAGTAAAAGACTAAAAAATACCATAAACAAGTTAATTTAAGCCGTACTAGGACCTAACCTAGACAGGTCGGCCCTACCACAAATGATGCTCAGATATACAATATAAGTGAAACAGATGAATTAGTATTATAAAAAATGTATGATGTTAAGTAAAATAAGTTATGGAAACTAACCTAACTACTGAATGAACTGCTTTATTCCAATAAAAGAAGTGCTTAAATAAACCGTTACAATCTGAGAGACGATCTGTGTGGTTTGGCTTAATTAAATTTTATCTGCTACTTGGGCTACTTGAATTCCATCTGCTGTTCGGCTTATTTCGAACTTTACCTGCTGGTACTGGATCGTTATCCATGTATAGAAAACTCAAAGCTGGACCTATCCTATGCACAGATCCTTAAATGAATCTATAGTTTCAATTACTGTATGCTATATTAAATATATGTCTTTGGTTCTATGTCTCCCAAATCTCATATGCTTAGTTTTTTATGTATTTAGCAGCATCTTATTCTCCTGTGCTCAACTGGTCAAGTTATTCAAGTTCTTTTACAGACATTCTGTATACGTAACACATGTAGTCAGTTTAGCCATTTTCAAGTCATCTGCATACAGACTGTTGAACAACTCAAATGAAAAAGACAGATATAAAAGATACAACCTAAACAAGTATGGGCCTTGGAGAGAGGCCTGTGAGACACCCTGACTGCAACCTAGTATTATTTTTATTTATTTTATTTTACATTTGTTGACCAGGCTAGTCTAGCTGGATACATGTCCATTTTCAGTAGAGGCCCGGGGAGAAATGCTCCAAGAAACATACAGAATTAATATAAAAGTCAAAACAGATCAAACTAAACAAAACAGCTATTGTTTCATAAAATCATTAGTGCTTTTTTTTGTACAAAATACCATAGTCATAGTGAGCATAACATGGGAACTGTATAAGAGAGGGTACAATATACATATATACATAATTTTTATTTGCAATAACATCTTTAAGGGTAAGATTAAAGAGATGTAGAGTGGTGATTAGTGTAAACGAAAAAAAGTTAGTCAGGGTTAGTACAGGAGCATAGCCAGTGTGTATTAAGAAATAGTTTTAGATTCCTTTTCAAGAGTGAGAGAGAAGTCAGAGTTGTGAGATCAGTCGGTAGTTGATTCCATAGTTTTCCAACTGTGTTGGAGAATAGGGAGTCACCTGCAGAGTTGGTGGATTTGGAAGTATTGATCAGCAGTTTGTTTGAGGAGCGTAGATTCTTAAGGTTATCGTAAGGTGTAATGAGGCTAGAAAGTATTGGAGTGTTGGTGGGTTGATACAGGGTCTTGTGGGTTATAGCAAGTTGGTGAAATTGAAGCAGGTTAAGAAATTATAGCCAGTCAAGTTGTTTTAGGTTAAGACAGTGATGAGTTCTGAAAGGAGAGCCTGTAGCAAATCTAGCAATATTATTATAGGATGTTGCCAGTTTGTTGAGGTTGTTTTTAGAAAGATTAGTGTATATAGATGAAGCATAGTGTAGAGTGGAGATTAAGTGAGTTCTGGCTATGGCGGTCCTAGCTGCTGGTGAAAGAAAGGGTTTGATTCTGTAAAGGGATCCAAGTTTTTTGTTAACTGTTTTTATTGTGCTGTTATATTAAGTATCAAAGTTGAGGTTGTTGTCTAATGTTATTCTTAAGAGTTTAGTGGTCAGGTCAGGAGAAATAAGAGTACCATTATTGGATGTGAGTGTGAATTGTATAGGGGTGGACTTTCGGGTTGTTGTGAAGAGTAACAGTTTAGTTTTTTGGGGGTTTAGGAGGAGACTGCGGTTTGAGAACCATTGTTCTACAGTATTGAAAGCTTTTTGGGTAAGAGACTGAAGTTCAGTTTGAGAAGTGGCTGAACAGATTATAGTAGAGTCATCTGCATATTGAATGCAGTTAGTGTGTGGAATAGCTGATTGAAGGTCATTAATATAAATGGAAAATTGAAGTGGGCCTAATATGGAGCCCTGTGGAATGCCAAGGGAAATGGGAAGGTAATTAGATAGTTTATTTTGCCAGAGTACTGCCTGTTGCCGGTTTTCTAGGTAAGATTTGAACCAATTCATGGCTAGAGGATTGAGTGAAAGGGATTTCAGTATGTGTAAAAGGAGTTGGTGATTGACCATGTCAAAAGCTTTAGATAAATCAATGAAGACTGCAGAGGAAAGAATATTTCTGTTACGATTTTTGTTGATACAGTCTGTGAAGGATAGCAGGGCAGTGGTGGTACTGTGAAAAGGTCTAAATCCATGCTGACAGTTGGCAAGTAAGTTGTTATGGAGAAGGTGGTTAAGTAGTTGCTTATGGATGCACTTTTCTATTATTTTTGCAAGAGGAGATAGCAGAGCTATAGGATGAAAGTTAGAGAAGTCATTGGAGTTCCCCTCTTTATGTAGTGGGACGATATGAGAAATTTTCCAGATAGATGGGATAGTTCCTTCACTTATGGTTCTACGGATGAGAATGGAGATGGGATAGGCAATGGCTTTAGCTCCTTTTTGCAGAAATTCTGCTGGGAGTTGGTCAGCTGAGGGGGTAGTAGGTCTTAATTTTTGGAGAAGGGAGCAAATAAAGGAAGTAGTCCCTGGTTGTAAATTAAATGATGGGGATGGGTTTGTAGTAGAAGTAGGCAGCTTAGAAGTATCAGGAGATAGATGGCTAGCTAGAGTTTGGGTGGCGTTTGTGAAGAAAGAATTAAAAGCATTAGAAGTATGTGTGGGATTCTCAGGGTTAGAGCCTAGTGGGTTGGGAGTGATACATTGACCTGGGTAAAGAAGTTTGTTAATACTAGTCCAGAACTTTTGTGGTTCCTTGTGATAGGTTTGCTGTAATTGGAGGTAAAAATTATTTTTATCTAATAGGATGGCTTTTTTGTATTATTTCTATGTTGCCTAAAGGTTTGTTGATCTATAGGATTCTTAGTAGTACGCCAGTTTGCCCAGGATTTGTTTCTGAGAAGGATTTTTTGCCTAGTATTGTTAGAGAGCCAAGGGGCTGGTTTAGCTTTATTTCTGACAGAGCGTACTGGGGCATGTTGGTCCAGGATGGCTAAGAATGTGGAGTTGAAGTATTCTACTGCTTCATTGAGTGGCAGAGTTTTTATTGGTGTCCAATTACATTGATTGAGTTCTGTTTGGAAAAGTTCTGGGTTAAATTGCTTTTTGGTGCATACTTTTCTGAAAGTGTTAGGGAAGGTTAGGTTGGTTTTATGTCTGATGATATAAGTTAGTGAATGGTCACTTAGATCATCTGGGAGTGTTCCTACTTTGTAAGTCTGATGAGGACTATTAGTAAGTATCCAGTCCAAGGTATTTTCTTTGTTGTTGGGTCTATTGGTTCTGGTAGGGGAGTTAATGGTTTGTGAGAAGCCATAAAGGTTAATATGGGTGGTGGGATGGGCATTACTACAGGACTTCCAGTCGATATTAAAGTCTCCTAGGACTATGGTTTCTTGTGGGAGATTAATAGAAAGCCAGTTAAGGATATTCTCAAATGTATTGATGTTATTTCCTGGAGGAAGATATATACAGATAATATATATGTCTTCATGAGTGTTGACCTGAAATTTTGAGATAAGTATTTCAGCATTATTGTCTAAAGGTGGACTAAGATTTACAGTGCTAACTTGTAGCTCTGTTTTATAGAGGATTGCTACCCCTCTTCCCTTTTTGGCTGTGCAGTCTAATCTAATGACATTGTAACCAGGTGGGGTGACTTCAATGTCCTTAACAGTTGGTTTTAGCCACATTTCTGATAAACATAGGATGTCAAATAGGTGGACATCTAGGAGGGCGTGAAGTTGAGAAATTTTATTGCAAATGCTGCGTATATTGAGACGGGCTATCAAGAGTGAGTTAGAAGGTTTGGTAGGTCCTAGGGTACTAGTTATATTTGGCTTGTTGTTTGCAGTGGTAAGGGTATGGTTTGGGCCAGGGTTAGGATGAATGTCTCCATCTAGCAAGGAGTGGAGGAGTGTTATGTGTTTAGGGTGGAGGGGCTTACAATAATAGTCAAATAGTTTTCTATTATTTAGGCTGGTATACTTAATATGTACTAGTCGGTGATATTTGGCTAGTAGGTAGCTGTGTTTGGATATGAAGTTTAGAAAGGTTGGAGAGATAGCTAATTGTGGTGTTGAAGTGTGTTTGGAGGGGAAGGGAAGGGTAGAGTATAGAGGTTGTTCATAAGAGATAGGCGGTGGTTAGAGGAGTTAAGAGTGAGACCAGGATTAATAGTTGTAAATTATATGGGATGGTTGATGTAGACATTGTATTTGTTTGAGAAGTGGGAGAAGAATGGGAGGTAGAGTTTTGAAAGCAGGTTACCAGATATGTAAGTAGGTGGGGTGATGTAACAAGGAGGGATGAGTGGTTAAGTAGCAGTGGGTGTGTTAAGATAATGGGGGGTTGGGAATGGTAATGGTGTGATCTGCTTGACTGGAGTGGGTGTAATGGGGGTGTGGCTTTTGGAGGAATAAATGTAGGAGTACTGGGGGCTGGTGGGAATTGGGGGCAGGGTAGGGGAGCAGAGTGAGCCTGCAGGGCGAACGGAGTGGGTAGAGACAAGAGAGTAGACTGTCGAGGATGACAATCAGTGAAGTGTGAAATTTTGCAGGTAAGTCTGAAGGTAAGAGAATGTGGAAGAAAGTTGAGAGGCTAGCAAGACTAGACTTGGGATGTTAGAGGTTTAGAATGTGATGAAAGATAGCTTAGGACAAAGGAGAGAAGGTAAAACAGTAAGTCAGAAGAACACTGAGAACAGAGCTAGGGAGGTATGGTTAAGAATAGGTGAAGAAATTAAGCATACAGGAAGCTTTAATGAAGGTGCCCCCTAGTGGCCAGTCACTTTTTTGCAGCAAATAGGTCTACTAAAGGGAATTTCAGGCATAGGGAGAGGAGGGAGATAAACTAGTTAGAGATAAGGAGTGTATAAGCTGGAAGTAAGGGTCATTTAGAAAGCTAAATGGGGGGGGGGGGGTTGGCTGCTGGCTAACCTGACTAGGAAGCTTGCCTTACCTAGCAATATCTATAAAAAATTATTATTATTAGAATTTTTCTAGAAGCTATAACAACACATACTTTCACTGTCTTTTATCAAGGTAAGGTCTTTCTAGGAGCTGGTAGGTTACTTCTTAATTTAAGACTATGTTTCTTAGACATCCAGCAGGGTACATTCAGGTGGTCTATTGCAGGGACATACAGGACCACAAGGTTTCACTGTCTTTTATCAAGGTAAGGTCTTTCTGGGAGCTGGTAGGTAACTTCTTAATTTAGGACTATTTTTCTTAGACGTCCAGCAGGGTACATTCAGGTGGACTATTGCAGGGACATACAGGAACATAAGGCTCTTGTCCAATCTTCCCTTATGACTGTGACTTCCACAACTGTCCTGTCCAGTTGCTGTATGATACTTGCAGTGTCCTATTTATAAGTCCAGCAGGTATCCATCTTACAAAAGATTACATCAATATTGTGTATGATCCTATCAATTGCTAAAGTTAAGTCTACATAAATTACATCTCAGCACATTTTTTCATTTGTAGTCATTATTATATTGTTAAGAACTTCATGTTACAGGTGGTTATAGATCTATTTTCAATATATGCTTTCAAAACCCGCCCTTTCCATTTCTGACAATAAGTAATCCATTCTCTGTTATTTTTTCCGCAGCAAGAAAGTAAACTTATGTGTCTGTATGACTCTGGGTTTGTCTTATTCCTTTTCCCCTTAAAGATAGGGTTGACAAGTGCATGTTGCCAATCTTGAGGGATTTCCCCATACTTAAATGACCTTGTCACGAATAGATTTAATGGTACTGTAAGATCATGCTGAATTGTTCTTGGGTTATTACAACTAATTATATCCCCTGCTTGTGGTTTTTGGGTCCAGTTTGTGTAGTTATTTTTTAATACAGTCTAATTTAATTTCAGTTACCTGAAGTTATCTGGAAGTTAGTAGGACAATTTACCACCCCTTTTGTGAAGCCAAATGGCTTTGCATAAGATTTTTTAAATATATCTATAATCTGTTGTGTTTCAGAATACATTTTAGAATCTATGCACAGATTATCAAATTGTTAGTCTCTACTCCTACTACATTTTTACTCCTACCACATCTTTTGTATCTATAAAATTGTTTCCTATTATGCTCAATATCTTTATATACATTTTCTTGTTCTTGTCTCACACTATGTTTAATGTGTCTGTCCATCTTATTTATTTCAGTTTTCAAAGTCATAGTTCAACCTTTTTTCCATTTTTTTTTTGTATTTTTTGCCTCTCACCTTAATCAAGTATCTTATTTATTTTCGGATGTTAATTGATTTATTAGAATTTAAATTGGATATAAAATGGCCTCAACTACCATTTTATTGTATTCAGCAGGTAGATTGTCAGGGACATTTGTACTAGGCTTCACATATTTTTAGTTATTTTTTGATGGTATCTGTGGGAACTGGTTGGAAGAAGAAATGTTGAAGGAGGTTATTTGATTGAATAGGGACCTCGAGAGCTTGATTAGTTGCGTGGTTGGTGAATGACTGTACTGTCTGTATAAAATAAGTATTGAACTGGTTATGTATAGTATCATAGTATTTATTTGGCTGTGTAGCTTGTCCTAAATTTAACATTTTATTGAATGAGACCCATAACAATTTTGAATTATTAGTGTGCATGTTTTGATTGTTCTGATTATAAAGATAGCATTTTCTTATCATTGGTGATAAGTTGTTTTGTTAGCTTTCTTAGTTGTTGTTTTGCTAGTAAGGTTGGAGCTATTTTATTTTTTATCCAGACATTCCCGGCTTTTTCTGTTTTGTTTCATGAATTGTTTTGTTGCTAAGGATAGCCATGAGGGATGGCAGGCTTTAACTCTTTATTCTTGTGAGTTTAGAACACCTAGTAAGATTTGATTGAACTCAAAAACAGTATAATCTATATAAAGAGTCTTTAGTGACTCCCAGCTAAGGATCTGTAGTATGTTAATAAAGTAGTAAGTTTTCTTCCCAGTCTGTAATGATGTGTTTTGGGGCTGATGCTTTGGTACCTTATGGCAACTGATCACTTAGGCTGTCTGATGGAGTTTCATGGGATGATATTTTTTTGGAAAGGATGTTAGGATCTATTTGAGGGTTGATTGTCTAACAATGGATTTTTATATCTAGTTGATGTGGTTATAAGTTGGGCGAATTTGTACAAATGTGCATTATTGTTTGGATTTTCAGAGTGTATGGTTTGCCAGTCTATATTAACATCACCCAATATTACAGTTTCATAAGACAATTTTTGAGAAGTCCCATTAGAGAATATATTCCCAAGTTTTAACATTATCTGTGTGTGTGTGTGTGTGTGTGTGTGTGTGTGTGTGTGTGTATATATATATATATATATATATATATATATATATATACCCATGAATGTAACTGTCTTCTGAGTATTATGTTTTAGCATGGTTAGTATGATTTCTGAATGAAAGTTCGCAGGGTGTGGGGAAAAAGGGAGACATTTAATGTTTTTTTGTACAAAACAGCAAAACCCCCAGCTTTTTGTTGAGTCTGTCACATCTGATAATGTTATATTCTGGTGAGAAAATGTCTTTATTTTTTTTTATTTGTTTCCTGGTATAGCCAGGTTTGTGTGGAAACAAATATATCTGAAGTATGTAGTACTATCTATGCATGTACTTCAGGGAGATTAAATAAATTCTTCATAAGTTGGTATGGTATATATGAAGGCCAGGGTGGAACTGTGTGTGAGGTGACGTGACATTCTTATATACCCAGTATCAAAACCAGAAGAGAGTTAGCATAGAACCTAAAAATGGACTACCATTTGATATTGTTAGATAGTAAAACGCATCCTGTCTTATCAGAAACCTGTCCAAGTGATGGAACAACAGAAAGCAAATATCATAAGAGATGCCGATGTAGAAACAAAAGGAGAACAGATAAAAAACTATAAATAAAACAATCAGTAAATGGCAGATTGCTGCACAGAAGCTATAAGGCAAAGGGCTCTTAAATGTGAACCTTAGAGGATAGGAATGATATTAAGAACTAAAAGATGAATTTATAAGAAAATACAGAATTCCAAATCAATTTCTAACCAAGATGAAGAAAAACCTACCAAATAAACTATAAAGAGATTTGTCCAGATAGTAAAAAAGATAAGGAAGATGAATATTTTAGTCCAGAACTTCCCTGTTTAGAGAAGAACATAGAAGAAGCTGCAGTGCCAGTCTTTTAGGGAGAGGAAGCTATAACTTTGACACCAAGCAAAGGTGGTGAAGTAAGTAACTCTCAGTTGGTTGACTTACAGATAAACCACATAAAATAAAAAAGAATGAGGAAGATAAAACTGCAACTAAGGCAGGAGAGAGAGAGTGTACCAGAGGTTGTAGGGAAAGATATTTCAATTACGTCTTAAACCATTTGAGTTAACAGGTAATCTGTTATATATAAAAATAAGCAACACTAGAGAGGAGATTCTATACCAGTCATTAGCTCCAAAACATTATAGGACCATAGTAATGAAGTTATCCCACAGCTATGTGTTAGGAAGTCACTGGGAAATGGACTTAACTAACACAAAAGTATCAGATAGATGTTATTTGGCATGTATAATGAAAGGAAAAGAACATTTTTGTGCTTCTTGTTCAGAATGATAGAAAAGTACACGTTGTCCAAACTTATAGCTGTGCTATTTCAATTTATTACTATGGACACTGCAGAGTAACTAGCAAAATCTAGCAATCAATATCCATACATGCTAGTAATAATGGACTATACTACAGCATTTCTAGAAGTTGTGCCATTGCACTAGGCTAATCCTGAGTCTATTGCCAGAGAACTGGTTTTGTTATTCTGTAGAGTGAATATCATTAAGGAGATAATTAGTGACCAAGACACACCTTTTATGTCAAAGCTATTGCATCAGATGTGCCAAAGGTTTAAGGTTAAACAAGTTTATGACATCAATATGTCAGCTGTAGGCTAATGGTTTAGTGCAGAGGTTGAAGAAATCACTGAAAGCCATGTTAAAAAACGTAATTGACACAGATGATAAAACTCGGGACTATTTGTTACCCTACTTGTTATTTGTGACAAGATAAATGCTGCAAGCTTTAAATGAACTCTTGTATGGCATGTATGTTACAGGACCATATGATGTTGTTAGCGAGGCATGAGAAGAGGAGAAGATGCCATTTAAAAGTGTGATAGTGCATTATGTTAGTTTACACAATGACCTAAAGTTGGTTGTTCCCATAGTAAAGGATGCAACAACAGAGCTATAATAAGAATGCCCAGCTTAGGGAATTGTGATCACGTATTGCTATTAATATCTTCTACAGAGAATACATTTCTCGCTAATTGGCAAGGGTAGTCTGAGGTGGCTGAAAGAAAAAAACTGCAGTGAACTGCAGTATTAGATGAATAGAAAAGGAAATGATAAAGCAAATGTATCATTTTAATATATACTAAAGACCTGCAAAACTAAAAATTTTACAAGATTAAGAGACTAAAACATTTCTACCTGGTGTACAGTTAAATCAATCCTTATCAAAATTAGAAAAGCAGGAAATGAAATTTATTTTAAAGAATATGAGTGTTATTAAATATATGTGGGAGGTCTATACTGATGAAACTTAGTATAGAGACAACACCTGCAGTAGAGGTTAGAGTGATACCTTATAGAGTATCAGAGTTAAAAAAAATAATTAGTAAGTGGATAAGTTCAAATGTTATTCAAACTAGGTGTGATATAAGAGTGACAGAATGAATTCAGCAGCAAAGTAGTGCTAATTCATCAATGTAATGCAAGTATCAGATTTTGTAGCAACTTTAGAAAAATGAATAATATGTCAAAGCTTGATAGCTATCCAATGGCCAGAGTTGGTGAGTTGATAGAGAATTCAAGAAAAACAGACAATTAATAACACTAGACATGAAAAAGGAGTATTTGCAGATACTGCTTTCCCTCTCTGCTAAAGAAAAAAAAAACAGCCTGGGTAACCTCTGAAGGTTTATTTTATTATGCAGAGCTACTAGTGTTGCCTATGTGGATCTGCAACCACGTTTTACATGGAGACTGATTAAGATGAGCTTCCACATACTAGATGATGTGGTGATCCATTCCGAGGACTAGGAGTCTCATTTCCATAAAGTGTATACAAAGTCAATAAGATAAGTGGACTTGACTGTGAACACTATGAGTAGAAACTTGGGCATGGTGGAAGCCAAATTTTTGGGATATCTTATAAGAAAAGTAGTGATGAAACTCATACTACAAAAAATAGAGGCCATAAAAACTGGCCTATATCTTCCACTAAAAGATAGGTGAAGGGTTTTTCATGGACAACTTAATTATTACTTTTACCTAATTTTGCAACTATTGCTTTGTCTTTGACATATCTCAAAAATGGAAAAGCAAATGTCAAAGTGCAATGGTTCATTTAGGTAGATGGAGCATTTAATGAACTGAAAATAATACTCTGTTTAGAACAATACTTCTATCCCTTGATTTTACTAAAAAAAATATCCTGTGTACAGGTGCATCAGGAATCAGTTTGGGAACTGTGTTACCCCAACATATTCAAGTAGAGGAGCACTTTCTGTGTCATATAAGTCAAAGATTATGCTGAGAAGACATGCTTAACCATTGAAAGACAATACTTGTCAGGTAGGCAGATCAACCTGGTGATGACCACACCCCATTAAAGTACAAATGTATGCCACTTTGCATTATCCCTCAAACCTTCTCCAATGCACTATTGTTTATAGGGGGAAACAAGCTAATAGAAATACTGATGAGCTGTCTAGGCCTTTCAGCCAATCATTGTGAGACCAGAGCTGGTAGTTTTATGGTAGGAGGAAGATAGTTGTAATACATTGCCTATGGAAAATTGAGTGCATGTCTATGTGTTGCCTGTATATGTAGCTTGTGGTTGGTGTGACTGTAATTTCTTAACCTTATACCACCAGAGACTGTGAACCTGCTTTCATGTAGAATAAGTACTGTGCATACTCTGTGGGGACTTATTTTGGAAAGCCAAATGTGTGTTACCTTTTCATTTCATTCTGCAAATGAAGTTGTGTTTTTATATATTTTGGGCCTCCAGTGGACTGTTTACACACACACACACACACACACACACACACACACACACACACACACACACACACACACACACTCATATATCTATGCACATAACCTGTTGTTTTGTATTTTACTCTCCTTAACACCAACACGAATGTGGTCAGTTTTTGGCAAACAGAGACGGTTACATTTACCATCTTCAATTGGTGAGTACTCCTTCGTAAGAATTATTTCATAAATCTGTTACATATAAGTGCAGTCATGTATTACATATACCAATTGTGCATTAGTAATTAGATTGATACAAACACAGTGATTTATTCATTTATACATCAAATTAATAATTACCCTTGTACAACTGATTAGATGTTTGGTAAATAATGGTCTTTATCCCTCACTGTCGCAGGGCCAGGCAAGCCTGTAATTCACTTTCTTTTCTTAGATCTCTGTTGCACCTTACCATCACCCTCCTGAATTTCTATATCTGTGCTATAAATGGTTAAATCTTGTGTTGTCTTCAGCTCTGACATATTAATCCCCCATAGTAGCAAACACCACTAGGACTTTGAGGTGCATGCTGCAGGAAGTGGGACTGCAGACATGCTGAGGTCATCCTGCCATTGTGCAGGACAGTAGTAAGGAGGCATTTGTACTGTCTATGATGTTAGACATTGAGAAGAAGAAAATGATGCTGCTAGAAACCATATTGCACATTGTTAACAAAAACTGAAGTGAACAAAGAGGCTGAGATATATGGGCAGAGTTATGAAGCTGAGCACATATATGTTAGAAGAAAGAAAAAAAAATGATTTAGTTGCACTTTTGTTTTGGAGGGATAAATAACATCAGAGATATACAGCTAAAAAGCAAAACAAGTAGAAATAAGAACAGTAGCTGGATGAGAGAGTTAGCTCAAGACACAATTGAGGAAATTATATTTTACAGAAAGGGTTGTATGGTTCTGGAGTGCATTGCTTGAAGTAGTGGTACTAGGTAAGTCACAGATAGTTGCTTTAAATGTTATATGTTTAAACTTGAAAAAGAAATTACAGAGAAAATGAACAGAACTTGAAACCCTGTGTTAATCTATGAGTAGCTTAGCTTTACACCAGGCTAGAATAAATTGCTAGGAGAATATGCCAACAAAAAGAAAACAACAGAATAAAGTGGTGATGTAAAAAAATATAACCCCTTCAAGATAATCAGTCAGTGTTTGAAACTCAACTACTTGTATACATTTTCTACTTACCTAGGCAGCATGCTGTCAGAGGATAATAACTGAGAGCTCATAGTGAATATTGCTGAAAAATGCCCGAAGAAAGGGCACAGGAATAAAACAAATGCCACAGTTTAATTTACTCTAAGTAAAGCCATTCCTGGCACTATAGAGAAGAGAAAGCATTGGGTCTGACATTTTACTGAATCTGTTAATATTTTGCTCTAGTAGCCTTATATATTGCACAATCCCTTAATCTGGGAATCACTGCAGTCTGGTTACCATGGAAACAGTTTCTAAGTGATGATGTACTCCCAGCTGTCCTCTTCCCACTTTTGCTTTTACTAACGGGAAGCAGGATGTTTTCAGAAGGTGTAAAACCAGCAGGGACCATATAGGAAAAGATAAATTAGCTACAAAGAAACTGAGACATAAGGCAAAATACAGGGTAAACATTAGCAGGAAAACACTACGAAGCAGTTATTGCTGGAGAAGTGAATTATTTGACCATTACATTAAGCACTTATTTGTCTTATATTGCTAAGTCAGTATTTCCAGCTTGGGAGAGATCAGTTAAACTGGAGACCTGGTAAAAAAAAAAAAACTCCAAATCTACAACATTTAGAAAAGGGAGATTTAATAAAGGGTTGTACATGAAAAGTAAGAATTCTCTGTAGGACAAACCAAATTAAACTATAAGACATGAAAAAACAAAAATCAGTTACCACTAAATGTGACAAGTCAAATATAACATGGATAAGTAAAATAGTATAGGACAGTGGAAGTAACTCATGGAAAATGCCAGAGTAGGACTTAAGCACAGTTTGCTTGGGAATTCTTTGGGTACTAGCAAAAGGTTGGAATGTCTTGGTCATTGACAAGTGAACTGATTTGTTTACTATAATTAATGAGAAATGTAAACATTGAACTTAAAATGAATGCATATGTGTGTGTTTATCTAAGTCCCCCACACCACTGCACAGTTTCTCATCCTGGCACTTAAATATCTTTCAAGGATATAAATTATGATTGTTGGCCCTCTGAATATAAAAGGTTAATTTCTCTTGGTATAGTATAAAGGAAAGTTAAAAAAATAAAGTTACACTGAGTTGTTATACCACAGTTGCAATTAGTTTTCATTTTAAGCACACAGAATAATCTACAAGTTGAGAAATGATGAAAGTTTTAATTAGGATAGTGAAGCTAATCAAATCACGGAAAGGTAATACCTGTAATCAGAACCTTTAGCCTGTCCTGGAAAGTTCCAAACTAAGTGACTCAAGTTTTCCGGATACAGTATACTAGACAGTAGAACTACTAATAGTCTATGTGATGCATCCTAAATTATTGCTAAATCAGGATGAAACACATACAATGAACTAAAGCAGGAAATCTAGGACCGTACATCCTGAGTAGTGTGGCAAATAAATAAGGACAAATCCTATAAAGAGTACGAGAGAAGTCCGGGAAAATTGGGTATATAGTACTAGTTACTAAGCAGGTTAACTGTAAGAAAAGGTAATGGAAGCAGAGACAAGATTAATATTAGGAATATTCATTAAATATATTTCAGAAATGAAAGACAGATACAAAAATGTAACAGATATGAAACATAAAGTATCTGTAGTCACAATAAATTTTAGACACATATTAAGATAGAAAAAATGGTCAGAAGTATAGTGGGTATGAATGAATCAACTCATGAGAAGGAAATTGACAGGAATATTTCCCACTCTGGATAAAAGACAGCAGATCGTTTATTAATGAATGGAGACATTCATTAAGTTTTTCATCATTTTACTAAAGGACACTGAGTCACTCGGGCTGTGAGCATTTCTTTTGTGTCTGTAAGTATATTGTGAAGGTGGAAAGTAAACAATAAGATGTGTCACTGCCCAGCAGCCCACTAAATATTTGACAAAGTAATGCTGGGAAGGGTCATTAGTACAATACAAACAGATGGAAGTGGGATTCTCACAATGCCATGCTGTAAGAAAGGGTATAGGCCAAGGAGTGAGCTGCAGCTGGAATCTCAGCTGCTAAAAGAACATAATTGGGAGTGTGCATGACACACAAGGGCAGATAAAGGCCCTCACATGTGTTTTAGCATAGCAGGAGGATAGTAGTGTTTAACAACTTTTTCTTCTAGTTTACCAGTTTACCTTAGTGCAGTCCACTTGTTCTATCCTTGTACTCTCTGTCTGGTTTACGTTTTGCTGTAGGCAAAGTTACTGTATACAGTGGGTACTTGTGTTCTTTTCCATACAATATTCAACTGGAGGAAATTATACTGAAGGCTAAAATATGAAATGTTTTTAGGAGTCCATAGCTTTAACTCTTTCTAGTGGGCTGATATTATTCTGATTTTATAGCAGTACATTTAGTTCTCAGCTCAGGAGATGTTTTTTTTACAGAACCTCAGTGATAGAAAAGTACTTAGCAGTGTGTAGTGAAACCTAAATCATGGAACAGTGAGTTGTAATTATTATTTGCAGAATCTCAGTGATATATCTATTGAAACCTAAACAAAAGAGCAGTGCACTGTCATTAAGCAGATTCAAAGCTAGCATTTTGCACAGTAAGTATTAATGACTTAACCACTCTGTATTAATGGGGAGGATACGTTTATCAGCAACCAGAAAGAAGACTAGGCATTGCTTTTGTAGCCAATGTGTGTGTGTGTGTGTGTGTGTGTGTGTGTGTGTGTGTGTGCGTGTGTGCGTGTGTGCGTGTGTGGGTGTGTGTGTGCGTGTGTGTGTGTGTGTGTGTGTGTGTGTGTGTGTGTGTGTGTGTGTGTGTGTGTGCGTGTGTGGGTGTGTGCATGTATGCGTGTGTGTGTATGTGTGTGTGTGTGTGTGTGTGTGTGTGTGTGTGTGTGTGTATGTGTGTGTGTGTGTGTGTGTGTGTTGCACAAGTGTGCATGTGTATATCTATTTATCTATCTATTTAAATATTTATGCATGTATGTCATTTCTATGAATCTTATAAAACAAACTGCGCAAATAGTGGAAAATCCAAACTAAGAACAAAAAACGCCACTACCTCCAGGCACAAATAAATCCGGTCCAGTCAAGGTTTTAAAAGTTTTAATCCACTCAAAAAGATCCACGAGTATGTGCAAAACACGCAAACAAATACCAGCAGTCAATAACACTTAGCAAAAAACGTTTTCGTCTTTAACTTCATCAGTAAAGTTCAAGACGAAAACGTTTTTTGCTAAGCATTATTGACTGCTGGTATTTGTTTGCGTGTTTTGCACATACTTGTGGATCTTTTTGAGTGGATTAAAACTTTTAAAACCTTGACTGGACCGGATTTATTTGTGCCTGGTGGTAGTGGCGTTTTTTGTTCTTAATTTCTATGAATCTTCACTTCATTAAAACTCAAATGGCCAAACCCATTTCACTGAAAACTCCTTTCACAGAAAACCTTCTCCATAATAAATATATCCTTAAAAGATGTTTTTGCAGGGGTCTGTATGTACATTTCTGTAATGCTTCAACAGTTTTGGGCTTTATTGTTTTATTTGCTGTATAGATCATTTTGTGAAGTGTAACCTTTCAGTATGCCCTTATCTGGTTAAGTTTTTACAGGGGCAAGCTCTTTTGCACCACCCATGAAGGGGCTTTGCCCATCACACTCCACTGACTTATATATGCACTGCAACTGAGAAAAGAAAAAAAAAATCACCACATACAGAGAATCAATGCTGGATAGCAAACACAGACATTTACAGATCTTGGGTTATAACATGATGCAGACAATTGCAATCCACACAGATGCTATTAGACTCACTTCTCCAGTAACTCCTGTGACAGCTCAGAAATAATCTTCTTTCACCAGGGGTACTGCTAGGTCCCTTTATTTCTTTTCAGTAGCTATTTTACTTGCTTTACCTTTAGAGCCCTGATTTTGCTTATAACTGGGTGTATAGTTTGATAAAAAGTGAGAAGCTTACAGTTCTGCTCAAGTTCCCCTTTCCCCCTTTCTTCAGTATAAAGTTCATTCATTACTTATTTTCGACACAATGTTCCTTCTCTGTATTGTCAGCTTTTTTCTGTCAGCATCCACACTGACATATTGTATTCATTTAACCATTCATTTAACTGCTGGAGTCTTCTGGTAAGACTTTCTTCCTTGTCCATCCTGACAATGGCATCTCCATCCGGATGACTAATTACTTTCTGTATTCTAGCTCTTTAATTAGGTTATGTGCACCTGGCAACATATTTGGTTTAATATTTCTACCCCATAACTTTCATACCTCTTTAAACTGGGAAAAGTCTTGGCTAGTTAGCACATAATGTGTAAAGTCAGGCACCAGAGCTAAAGAGTATAATGTTTACTAGTTGTACAGATATATTAATTTTTAACTAATGCACTAATGTTCCCTGAGACCAACAATCCTTGATTTTTTTCTTTTTACTACACTAGTATATTTAACAAATTTTGCAATGGTGCCATGACAAAAAGCGGACTATACACTTATAGCAGCTAAGAGATAAGCATTAGCACTTTCCACAATTCTGCATTCCTTTGGCATGTTTTTAGGTACAACCTATTGGCTGTCTTTAACATTTGTTATAAGATAAAACATTGCTTTAGTATCCACAGAGTGTTTGGCTATAAACCCTTTTCTAGATCATTTAAAACAAAACAACTTACATGGTAATATATTTTCTTATTTATACGGAAACTAGCTGAAGGCTTATTAGCCCTTGATGCATGCAAGCCTGATATAAGGTTTCTAGTTTCAGCTAATAACACGTGGTCCTGGGATGTATGTATTTTTCCAGTTAACTGTCATTTATTTTGTCTTCTAATGTGTGTGTGTGTGTGTGTGTGTGTGTGTGTGTGTGTGTGTGTGTGTGTGTGAGGGGGTTAAATACACACACACACACACACACACACACACACACACATATATATATATATATATATATATATATATATATATATATATATATATGTATGTATGGCTTTGCTCACTTTAGTCATGTAGCCCATCTATCTATCTGTCTGTCTATCTATCTATCTATCTATCTATCTATCTATCTATCTATCTATATTTATATGGGTCCACTCACTTTTGTTGAGTAGCCCATACATCGACATCCAAAACATCAACCATAAAAGGTCAACAAACTGAATGTCAGCACATTACCAAACATGCATCAAGAAAGAGTCTTGGAGCATGCAGCAAATAACTTCAATTTAGCTGGGGGGCAAGCTCTGTGTTCCTCCCATATGGGGGAATGTAGCCCCACCTCCTGCTAACAATATTTAATAGCCTTGAGACTGCACAATCCCCGGTAAGGAAATATTTCCCTATCCAAGGACTGCCCTTCCAACACACCTGTCGACCAAATGGTGCCAGTGTCCCCCTGGGTGTCAACATGCTGTTCTTTTGACAGGATGTCTGACACCTATATATATATATATATATATATATATATATATATATATACACACACATATATATATATATATATATATATATATATATATATATATATATATATTTATGGATTCACTATACAATCTCGAAATACTGAAATGTCAAATTTCAGTATTTAAAGACTAAATAGTCGAAAAACCACATACATGAAAATCCACAATCACAAACACTACAATCACGACCATTCACACACACAGACGAACCAGGACATAATCACACACACACATACTCCTACCTAACTAAACAAACATAACAACACACACAAACACACTTCACCTACCTATAAGCAGGGGGGAAAGCCCACCTGCACCCCCCACACCCCCTTCTTATATATTCTAACTCCGAGGTCGCACTAAACACACAAACACACAACAAACCACTGCACGCACTCATTAACCCCGAGTACCATCTCACAGCACCTCTGTGCTTACATCTGAGTGTGCTGTGAGAAGGTAGTAATTGTAAGCAGTTATATCCAAGTCCCTTCCACAAGCGCATATAACTTTACAGCCGTATTGTAGCTCCTCTGTTAAAAAATAAGTTGAAAAAGTACCTGAACTTTTTCAGGTACTTTCTCAACTTACTTTTTAGTCTGAAGTTACTTGATGTTTATATTCGACTTTTCTGAGAAAATTGACTTTAAAGTCAGGTAACTGCAGCAAGACAATTCTCCATGCACTGCACAAAGAAAGTTGTGGCAGCCAATCAGATTATTCCTTTTCAAGCCGCCAGTTAATCATACTGCAAACCCTGTTATTCCATCAACATAAAGTTTATGTAAAACTTCAGTCTTCATAATATGTATTCCAAAGCCACAACTTATCCTGTAGAAGATAACGTAGTGTTAGCTTAACCATAATGGTATCTGTACTGCTTTTAGAATCTACCATATTGTTAGTCTCCTGAAATAGAAACAAAAGGTTTAGATGCACTCTTAGAAAATTTGTTATGTTCATTCTGCAGCTAAGTGTATTGCTGAAAAGTAATTGTGGCAAGGCTAGCTCCACTATGTGGTATACAGTTTTGGATGCATACGAATGGAGAGCGTAATTTTTTTTAATCCCACTAGATAGCATACATTATTAGCACGAAACCTAGTTTTTACTTCCTTCATTTTTCCCCTTCTTCTAGATATATTTTAGTAGTATTTTTTTTTCTTGAGAGCATCCTGTGTGCAGTGTACTTCAATAATCCCTCCCACACTGTGATATCACCATGTTCTCATCCTGCCTGCTTATCTCCTAACTATGTATGCCCTTTGGTGACAGTCCCAGAATTGTTTTTATTCACCTGGAAAAACAAACTCTGTGCTGATGTTTGTTCTGTTGTGCCTGGTTACATATTGTAAGATGGCTCTAGAGTTCCACATCGAAAGGTTCTATCACATATCTCTAAAAGATAAATAAAAAGTCGATCACTTCGGTTTACTCCACAAAGTTCTTTTTAATAAAGTGTGGAGTAGACCGAAGTGATCGACTTTTTGTTTTATCTAGTTCGTAGTTTGGTTTACTGTACATGTCCCTAAAAGTGTAAATAGCATATTTTACACATGCTGTGGGCTACCTAATTCAATTTGTCAGTAAACTGTTAGTAGGTGTTCCACATTATGGTAGACAGTGTTTCTCATTTTGGAAATGGAAAGTTGAGAGCTTTGAAAAGCTGCGACTCATTTAAATTAATAACTCTGGACCTTTATAATAACTGGCCGGCAGAATCTGCACCCCTGTCCCTCTGATGTGGAAATGTGATTAGCCTTTACAGGTAAATGTTATCTTGGAGCAGGTCAGTCCATCTACTCCATTACATCTTTCAACTCCCTTGGGCACTTCCGAAGATTATTAAATGTTGCCGACTTTACTGTCCAATAACTATGTCATGTTCTCTTTATCACCTCAGAATCTGCTTCTAATTCTGTCAAAAGTGAGGCTTTTCAGGAACCCTAAGTGGCGTTATGACAGTAGTAGTGAATAGGTTGATGTTTTTGGCTTACTAA
Organism: Protopterus annectens; assembly: GCF_019279795.1. NCBI lineage: Eukaryota > Metazoa > Chordata > Ceratodontiformes > Protopteridae > Protopterus > Protopterus annectens. The sequence goes on along the minus strand of NC_056726.1, from coordinate 1,774,133,628 downwards.
AGTGGGCACGTATTTGTTGTTCCACTTATTTTGAGATCTGTAGTTACGAGCAGAAAAAGTGTTAGTTGGAAAATGTGAGGCTGACGTTTTTAAGTCGTAATATCGGTATTATCACTCTTGTCTAGTGTTTTGCATAACTGTCACTCCAGATAATTAATACTGGAGGCCTTACTTATTTCTCTTGTTTCTTATGGGTTTAACCACAAGCCTTTTGAGACTGTCAGTAGAGGGTGACCGGAGTTCCGCTGTGGCGACCCCTAAAAGCTGAAAGACACAGCAAGTATTCCTATATACATTTGGTCGCTGTGTTTATTGCTTTTCTGTGTTTATTTGTGGTAGGGAGGGGCAGTAGTGTTGTTGGGCACTTGCTATATATAGTTCTTATAGAAAAAGACTAGAATATGAAACAGGCAATTTCTTTTGAATGATGCATTTATTTTACCACTGCTTACTTGTGCTGTTGTAAAACTTCGGATTGAGACCAAATATCCTATTGAATACAGTTTGTTCTTCATTTTCATTTAAGCACATGATATTTTGAGAGGTGCTAGTGAACCAACATGATGTCTGCCATAATATTGGGAACATGAAAAGCCTATGCTAAACCTTCTTTAGCTCATTAAACCACAAGTGCGTTTGGAAATGACAGAGTATGCTGAGGAGTGGCTGTGGCTAAGATGGCATTCTGCATATCCACATTTAATTAATGGAGCTCTAATAAGGGTTAAGCATCATATTGTTTAAAGGCCAATAAAGATCCAACATATTAAAAAAAAAGATTTGGATGTGACTGTGTTCATTTTTAGAGCAAGGAATGTTGTGGGACATGTGGGCTATCAGACACTGTCAGTATGTATGAAGCTGGGTTTAACCATCGGTAAATTAGAGTCACAGTCACAAGCCCATCAGGAAACATCCTTTTGAGCTGCAGAGAAGTCTAAATGAAAAAGTTTCATTGTTTGGACAAAGATATCAACAGCCATCTTCCCTCTAAGTCTCCAAGATAATGTGGCTGGTTTATGCATATCTTTAGCATTGTCTTAGTTATTCCACCATCAAAGTACATATGTAAACTTAAAGAAACAGAATGTTTCAAACACAGTGAAAAGTAAGCTGCTAAATTTCAATAAAAAAGGCAAATATAACTGGTGAGTGCTTTCCAGCAAGGATATCACAATGCATTTAAAGAATTACGCACACAACACATCTAACCAACCATTCAGTACACCTATTGCATCAGTCAATTCATAGCTTAAATAAAATCTGCAAATAAACAGTAGTAACAATAATGTTTATTTCTAGCAAAAAACATAAACATTAAACATCCTAGAATTAAACAGTCAAATATAAGAAATTCTTAAACATTTAATATTGATAAATTTGTTTAGTCCTGGAAATTTATCTGCATCAAGAGCAATCTGTCACCGATCATTTTCAAACTCCATCGTTCTGTAAATAGGGTTGCGACCTTTTCAAATGCCCAAAGTGGGACATTTTTTGTACAAACGTCAGATTTTGCAAGGCAAAACATACCCATGGCCAGTATAAAGGACTCCTCTATGTCTTCCCCCCACTGCCCTTGCTACCCAGGGTACTGCTGAAGATAAGTGAAGTGAATGTTCATTCCCATTTGTTTTGGAAAAAAATATATACCTGTTTGCCACATTCATGTGTTTCTAGGTTTTCCATTGGACTTTTTTCAGGAGTCTTCTGGATCTTTTGCAGTTCTTTTTATTTTGGCCTCTTCCCCCTGGATGGCTGGGTTTTGGGAACTTTTTATAGTGTGGAGCAGATGGAGCTTTTTAGAGTCAGCTTACCCCCGTCCTTCTTCCCTGTCTCTTTTGTGGCATACGTTGACTTTCCTGTTTTCATATTGAGTGTATGTCCATCAGTGGACATATGTCAGTGCTCTCATTCTCATCTGGGGTACACCATCAGTCCACTTGCAGACATCTGTTAGTGGTCTCCTTCCCGTCTGGGGTCCACCGGTCCACCTGCGGACATCTATCAGTCCACCTGTGGACATGTGCCAGTGCTCTCCTCATCTGAGGTACACTACATGCCTTTTGTTGATGCTTCTGCTCATAGTGTTCACCTTATGCTGCAGGCAGGATGAAATGTCCTGACCTTCCCTTTGACATAGGAGTCCTCCAGCCACTTGACACTGCTTTCCCCCAGCAAGTTGAGCCCAGGGTGCCAGATTCATAGACAGTCTGTGTGCCATCTGTCTGGTTGGACTGTTACTGTTTTTACATTTGTCAGTTTCCACTACATCTAGTTAAAGCTTTGCTATCTCCTTCACTGCTTCATGTAAGTATTGTGTTTGGCTATGTATCATTTTCATAGTTCTTCACCTGTCATGTAGTAACTGTTTCTGTAGCTAGGGACCAGCCAGCTGCACAGCTGTATCTAGAGAGATGTGATTTCATACAGACTTACTTGTAAAACTGCATTTGTTCATGTTAGGGTTTTGCTTTTCAGGGTCCAAAGGGCAGTCATGATGCTGTGCCCCAACCAGAAGCTGCATTTTTAGATCAGGTGGTATATGTACTAGGAAATGTTACTGTAGGCATGTTTGTGGAAATGTTTCATTTTGGGTGCATGTATACCTGGACATAATTATGAGGATGAGACTGAAGGGGTTGCTTGGGTGAAGTGTTCATGCTGGAGGTTGCACATACCATGGAAATGTTACTGTAGGCTTGTTTGTGGAAACATTTCATTTTGGGTGCATGTATACCTGGACATTATTATGAGGATGTTGCTTGGAGAAATAATTCATTGTGTCTCCAGGAAGTGCTTGCGCATACATGGTCTCACTGTTGAAGTGAATGCTGAGCCAATTTGTGTCATTTTGGTGCCTGTGCATACAGAATGCAAACAACTGGAAGGATTTCTGGGGACATATAGAAAGCCAGTCTGCAAATTACATCGGGTTACATCACTTCTGCTTGTATTATTCTATTTGTGATTATGCTGCCTGAGATAAAGGTTATCAATAGGTGACTACTGACAGCATGGAGCTACCATATTTTTTGTGCATTTCTCCTGGCTTTGTCAGTCATGTGTGGAATTTAGGTGGGAGGAAGGGCTCAGTAATATCTAAGTGTTACACTATTTGACGGAATGACTCAGGTGTTCTCCTTACTGATGATACTGAGTCTGTATTACATAACAGCTGCACAATGTAATATAATGAATGCCTACTCAACAGGTTATGTGCAGCAATTATCACCTGTGTCTCAGCATGCATACCTTTGCAGTAATTAAAGGAAGGTCATTATCACATTAGCAATCCATGCTGTTACAATATAGCAGTGAGTCATTATCACTTTTCTAGGAAAAGTCTCAACTGCTATCATTGTTATTCACAGAAGTACAAGTTGTTATCGCTTTGATGAATGCACAAGCCAGGTTGTTTTTTTCTCTTCTTGGAGTCATTGCAAGCAACCCCCGTCATTCTTCAACTGCCTACCCTCCTAAACCCCCTGATTTTTTTCTTGCTGTATATATGCATATATATATTTGTGCATGTGTGTGTATATGGATATATATGTATGTACATAATGTACTTGCACATATATATATTGGTGACACGCATATATATATATATATATATATATGTATATATATATATATATATATATATATATATATATATATATATATATAATTTTGGTGATTGTGCATATCTCAACATTTTCCTGAAGGGGACATTTGGGTGAATGTTTCATTTAGGGATACGTGTATAACATGTAGTAATGAAGAAGTTGGTAGGGGAAATAATTCATTTGTGTACCAGGGAAGTGCTTGTGCATACATGGTCAGACTGCTGAAGATCGTAATACAGATATGATGTAACAAGTATAGGCTATCTGTAGCTCAGGTTTCAGTGATGGTTGTTATATATTTTTTTATGTATTCAGCTTTCAAGAATAATTTATTATCTGTTAATAATATGCACATATTGCATTGAGGAAAACTCATGGGTCTTATTGTAACCAGAGTGATGGTCAGATTCAATAACTGGAATTATTACTTTTCTGACTAGTTCTTACATGGATGAACCAGATAGGTTTGACATTTCTGCTTGTATTACTACTCTTCTGCATATACTCAGTAGTTGGGCATATTTCCGAGGCCGATATAAGAGCCGAGCTCACCTGTGCCGACGCTCCGAGAGGGAGAGCGGGGTCGGACAAGGGTCCGATGCCACTCGCCCCCTCGGAGCTGATGAGGCAGTCATGGCGCCCAGATCTTTTGATGGAAGGCACCATCAATGGGATTGGAGCCGACGACGGACCCGAAGGAGAAATCATAATCGGAGCTGATGGTTCCATGACTCGAACCCCAATAAACTCCGGCTCCGAGCTCAATGGAGTCAGAGGAGGAACATGGATAGAAATGGATGGAGCTGACACCTGATGAGGAGGGTTGGACAACATTTTGGCCAGTGCCTGCAACTTCAGCAACCTACTGACCACTCTCTCCACATCGTGGTCTGAGAGCCTAGAGGACCGAGAAGAATGTGAAGATCTATGACTACGGTCACTCTGCAAAAGGGGAGACCAAGGAGCCGAATGAATGGAGTCTAGCGAAGGGGACCTTGGCCTTTTTTGGGTCCTTGATGGCTCCGAGGGTACTAGTGGAGCCGACGAGGAAGCAGTCTCCTCGGTTCCAGCCGGGACCGAAGAGGTAGTAGGCAAGGTTGGGGCCAATGACGGCTCCGAGATGGGAGCCGACGATTTGGCCGGTTTAGGGGATTTCACTGGCTGAGCCTTGGCCGGTGAATCCTGAGGCTTGAGAAGGCCTCTCAAAATAAGTTTATTCTTGCACTCCTGCAGAACTCTTGGGCTAAATGCATGGCAGATAGAACAAGAGTCCTGCAAGTGCACTGCGCCTAGGCAATAGACGCAAGAAGTGTGCCCATCTATCAGAGAAATCTTCTGACAGCATGAGTCACACTTCTTGAATCCCGACACTTTAGATTCTTTAGACATACCCTGTCAAAAAGAGGAAATCACAACTCTAAATTACGTCTGCCAACAGGCCAGCACACTAAAAAGTAAAAACAGATTACTATCACAAAAAAGCAATATAAGATATATATTTTTTTTAAATGAGACTAGGGAGCCTCTAACTCAAACGGCTACCTAACCAAAAGACTAAACACTACTACGGGGGGGGGGGGGGAGACTCTCTAATTTAAATGAGTTCTAAGGGAGGGAAACAAAACTACAATACACCAGCTAAAACTACTAGTTATCGCTATATAACAACAATTACCCTCAAAAAAGCCCTAATCTGACAAAAAGAAGCAGATTAATAAAGTTATACAATCCTAAGCCAGTAACCATGAACCTCGCAGCTGAAGCGGCAAATGAGATCTGGGTAGCTAGCGCTAGGCATCATGGGATAAGGGGTAGCCTCGAGCCAGTAAACAGCTCTCGAGCTATAGAAGATGGCCGAGTCGGAGCCGAGGATCGGATCCGATCCCAACAAGCAAGAAACGAAGGCGAGATAGACAACTTAACATCAGACATTTCTGTTTTACATTTCATATTCCTTAGAGAAATGCATAGTAACAGAAATCCTGTTCTACCAATTTTTAAGTGCATGACAACGTTATTTATAGTCTGGCCCTATTTATTTTATGCTTTGTCCAGATGTCTTGCTCTATGAGGCTGAAGTTTGTGTGTGTCTGAAAGTTAAATGCCATTTATATATATATATATATATATATATATATATATATATATATATATATATATACACATATATATATATATATATATATATATATATATATATATATATATATATATATCATGTGATCATATGTGTGTGTGTATATGGCATATAGCTGCAAGTATCCATTCACTACGGTTTCAAATCACAGCAAATTTTGAACACCTGCAGTCTTGGTGGCCACATCATTTTGTGTGGTCTGATATAATTCCTCGACAGATATGGAAAACAGCAAACAGTCAACAGGCAGTTCACAAGACCAGATGTTTACAGAATGGGTTCATGCATGGCTTGATGCACAGTGTTGGTGGATCTACAATCTACCATGACAGCATCACTGCGAAAGATGTTCACCTGTTCAGAAGGGATGGCGTTCACCTAACTGAGGAAGGCATTGCATTGTTCTTGACTGACCTCCACAATGGCGTGAGGAGAGCAATGCAGGATTGATAATATGCAGCTTGTGAGAAGAATGTAAAACACCCATGACCAAGTAGGACCAGTATAGTAAGTAAAACTCTGTTATGAAATATGTTGTGTAAAATATATTTTTCCTGAGTTTGGCAAATAACTGTGGTAAGGAGCTGGTGAAGATGCTGAGAAAGAACAACTGTTTCAGGAGAGTGCTAGCACGTACGATCTAATATGTCAGTAACCATCCTGCAATACTTCTTTTCTTATTCTGCTTTTATCAGGCATGTGTAGAGTTTAGATGGCAGGAAGGGCTTAGTAATATTCATATTCATATTTTGGTAAATAACTTTGCAAGGGAGCATGTCAGTGTGCCAAGTAATACCTCATTTTGAAGACAGTTTTGATAGTTCTAACATGGTAAAAGAATTGTGCCTGTATGTTGTACACCTGTGCAGATATCGAAGTTTGTTTTGGACTTAGGTTCTGGAAATTATGATTTTTTTTCATATTTTGGTAAATAACTTTGCAAGGGAGCATCTGAATGTGCTAAGTAATACCTCATTTTGAAAACAGTATTGATAGTTCTAACATGGTAAAAGAATGGTGCCTGTATGTTGTATTCATATGCAGCTATCAAAGTTTGTTTCGGACATGGGTTATGAAAATTATGATTTTTTTTTCATATTTTGGTAAATAACTTTGCAAGGGAGCATCTGAATGTGTCAGGTAATACCTAATTTTGAAGACAGTACTGATATGTAGGCTCTGTATGTTATAGGTGATGAGATATTATGCTTTGTTTATTTATCAGTTATGAAAAATAATATAATAATCATATTTCTGTGAATATCTCAAGAAAGGAACATCACACAATAATGATTAAGGTATCATTTTAAAGCTGACATTCATACTAACAAATTACATTCAAATTGTATGGGTCTGCATGATACATTGACCAAGATATTATGCTTTGTTTTTCCAAAAAGGTAACAAATATGCACAATATCAGCATTCCTTGCCAAATATTTAATAATGACTTTGATATACACTATCAACATTTATACTGTTGGAAAGGTCAGTGTTTGCTGAACAACTTTTGCATTTACATTTTTAGTCTAGCTCTTATAGTTAAAGAATTATTAACATTTGTTTTCTGTATGGTATTACAAATGGATTTTCTGAAAATGAGCTCAGGCTGCACTATTGTTCCTATGCAGGAAGCTTTTCCTGAGCTGCTCCGGAGTTACTGAGTGTGTGTGTGTGTGTGTGTGTGTGTGTGTGTGTGTGTGTGTGTGTGTGTGTGTGTGTGTGTGTGTGTGTGTGTATGGATGTGCGTGTGTGTGTATGTGTGTGTGTGTATGCTAGACTTAGCGTCACAGTGGAATACTCACTTTCTTAAATTCCTTTTAAACATATGTGTTGTCAAGATTTGTAGAATTTTACTTTATATTATTTATATGAAATTCCACCCACACTTTTAATGTATGCATTAACTCAGCAATCTGTAACTTTATCATTTTTTCCATGTTGAATGTCTACATGAGAAACTTAAGGGACCATTCTTCAGATGAAGCTCTATACCTTTCCAAAGTTTCTCGTTTCAGTTTTTGGAAGTCTTGTGCATCAGTATTTTTCAAGTCTGTGTAGGCCTTCAAGGACTCTGCAGTACATTAAGTGACAGAATTCTAGATCACTTGGCTTGTGCCCAGGTCTCTCTAGTTTTATTCCTATTGACCATCGCCAGATAGCTCTCCATTTCATCTTCCTTCCATAGTTTCTTCAGAGGACCACTGGCATTTGAGATTTGCAGTAAGATCAGGTTTATTTACAAAGGTAAAGGAAAAGATCAACTTTTTGCCAAAATATGGGAAGTATATAAACAGAAAAAGTAGAAAACATTATGAGTATTGCAATTTAACCTTCCTGCCGTCCTTAATGAACAAAAGTGTTGTTCCACCCCACAATGATCCCTCTTATTCACATAAGCATGTATTCAAAAAGACTTTCTCAAGCATGCAGGGTAGCAGCATTACAGTGTCAATTTCCATTGATGTATTGCACATACTTTATGCATGGACAGAATGTAAATACTATTGCAAATATTCATATTGTTAACATAAAAGGTTTGGATTCTCAATGCTAATATCATGTATGGATAATCTAATATTGTTTTCTATATGCTTTAACTTTGTTTTACTATTCTGCTGTCTTGATATGTTATGGATGCTGTCATTTTGTTATTCAGATTTTATACTGCTCTTATGAGCTTGGCTTGTGGCTGAAAAGGGTCAGTGGACCAGCCCACCCACCTGGTAAACAAAACAAAAATAAATCAAACAAATAACTTTTATCCTTTCTTATTTTTAGAGATATCCTACAAGCCTCTCCTTTCAGAAACACTTTTGGACTACAACCATCATGCTACTGACTCCTGTTGCCTTCCTTTCTGAACTCAGGGATCAGGAAGCCATAACACTCTTACAGGTATTACAAATTAATGACACTGTATCTGTTAGGACAGTAAAGCAAAGCAAAGCATTATACTTACAGGCACTGTTCTTCATACACCCACAACATGAAACAGACATTCACACTGGCATTTTCTCCTTATGACATGGGCCTTTATGCCTTGTTGTACTGATGTCTTACTCTGTTGTTCTGACAGGTGTAGTTATATGCTGTGGGTACAATGGTTGTGTAAAATGTAAAGGTGTGTGTGTGTGGGGGGGGTGGGGACAGGTGTGTGTCTTTATCATGGATGGGTGGTTCTTGTGGACAGTAGTCTAGACCTAACAGTTCATACCTACATGCACAGTCAAGGTGGTGGGTTCTGTGACACTGCAAAGATGCCTGTACATCCTACAATAAGACCAGGATAAGATACAGGTAGGCAGGAATTTCTGATGTGCCATACTAGCTTTGTTCATGCTTGTGTAATGTACATCTGCATACTATTCTAATGCTGATGGGTGATATGTGACTTCCGTAAGAGTAATGTTTATTTTCTGACAACCTCTCCTTGTCAATAGCCTTCACTTTTTTGGGTGACTTTTTATTTCTCTCCATTTATGTTTCCATTTTCAACAGCAACTGTCATAATTGTGCCAGTGGTGTAGCCTAGATCACTAGCCCTCCACTGTTCCCCTACTCCCGCAACAAGTCTAGTTAACTCTATCCCCATCAGGTGTGGTAGGAGGCAGGCAGGTTGCCTCATCTGTGGAAAATGGTTGTTGCTCATTGGAGGAAAATCCTCTTATTCAGATTCATTGTACTGCAAGGGGTATGTAATTTGTAACTATCAGTGATTTGGTAGAGGTGCTAGGGGAATAAGTAGACCAGTTTCTGTTAGTCCACATCAGCTGTAGGAAAATGATCCTCATATAGCCTGCAGGGTAACACCATTGGCTGACACTGTCTTCACCACATGAGGTGGAACCCAGTGGGGAGGGAGGTTAAGGTACAGATAAAGGAGGGGTATATCCAATGTATATCACCTCCCATTCTTGTTTATTGAACACTCCTCTTCATTACCAATGTCTTCTCTTTGTCTGTTATTCCACTAGCACCCCAAGTCTGTCAGCGCTGACCTTACTAGTCTTTGTCCAAGTTTTATTTGTTTGTGTACCTGTAATTCTAAACCTTACATGCTTTCCATCCCATGTCTTACCCATACATTGTTCCTCATCATTCTAATAAAAAAATAGGTGCCTTTCCCTGGCACACATATTTATACCCTTCCTTTCTCTTTACTCTCATTCATATCTACCCTGTTTCCTTATGTATATTCCGTGGCTTTCTCTACCCTTATTCCTACTTTCTATGCAGAAATGTCCACCCTTTTAAAGGTGAAAAGCTTAATATAAACATTGCTATAGATGTTTAATGTTGTTTGTAAACTGATACATAGCATCATTGTGTAGGACACTTGCACATAGTTAGGCACATACATGCTACTAGCTTGCCAGTTTTCTTTATGTCAGTCCTCGACTCAGTTGCTAGAAGCTCTCTTTTTCTTTCCTTCTCTGCTGGGCCTGTCATTTCTCCAGATAGGTTTTCTAATCAGTGGGTAGTTGGGCTGAGAAATTCCAGCTACTTTATTGATGATTCCCTTTGAGATGCATCAACCTACATGGCATGCCCACTGGAGCCCCAGTAAAATTGTGTTAGGCATGAGTTTACATGTTTGAATAATTCACTGATAAGAGATAGAATTATGTATGGTATCAAAAATGATCAAGAGAGAGATTAATGTTTTTATGAGTATCAGACCTCAGACATGATAAGCCAGTAGATGTTTGTCTATGCACACCGAGCCGAGTGGAGGAAGGGCATTGACTACAACTCTGATCTGAGATATATAACAATAAATATCCTGTTTTTTTTTGCTTATTTTTTACAAGTTATTGCTTCCAGCAATTTATATATAGCACTTTTTATTGCCTGCTGCATACTGTTTATTGTATTTTATTGCTATTAACTTATCTGCATGGTTAAACTAAAATTGACTGCCTTACAGGGCCTGATAAATAAGTTTTTTACTGTTGCACTGTTTGTAAAGCTTTTTAGCTAGTTTCACTGTGTGAAAAGTATCAACGGAAAGTTTCTCTACTTGTTAAGCACCTATTTGTTTGTTCTGATTTCCTGCCAAGGAGTGTATCATATAACTGATTTGTTTACAGTTAAAAGCATTCTACAGAGTCTCCTTGCTCCTTTATCTGTTTAAAACTTTCATTTTTGTGGCTTACTGCTGTTCTTCTGATGTGACAAACATTTCTGTAGTGTTTACTGTTTAAATGAATGTAGGCTAGTAGCTTTAGTATTGTCCCAGTTCAGATTTGCTGTCTCTGGGCCTGCTTGTTTTTGCAGTGGTTGTTCTGAGCACATGACCAGGCCATGTTGAACTAGCAGAAGCCTTTCTTTACCTTCATGGCTGGATTGTGTTGATTGGCTGCTGGCTGGTAGAGGTTGGATGGTCTAGGGCTTGGAGTAAGCACTCATTGGTTCTTTTGAGCTTTTTTTTTAAAAGTTGTTTTAAGGTTTTATCTTCTGGTATTTAAGCCCTAACTTTGAGAGGTTTTCTGTCTATACACACCTAGCTGAGTGTAAAAGGGGCATTGACTACAACTCTGATCTGAGATATATAACAATAAGTATCCTGTTTTTTTTTCTTATTTTTGCTAGTTATTGCTTCTAGCAATTTATATATAGCACTTTTTATTGCCTGTTGCATACTTTTTACTATATTTTATTGCTATTAACTAATCTGCATGGTTAAACTAAAATTGTCTGCTTTAAAGGGCCTGATAAATACAGTTTTTACTGTCACACTGTAAAGCGTTTTAGCTAGTTTTACTGTGTGAAAGGTATTAACAGAAATGTTCTCTACTTGTTAAGCACCTATTTGTTTGTTCTGATTTCCTGCCAAGGAGTGTATCATATAACTGATTTGTTTGCAGTTAAAAGCAATCTGTAGATTGCTCCTTTATCTGTTTAAACCTTTCATGTTGTGGCTCACTGCTGTTCTTCTGCTGTGATAAACATTTCTGTAGTGTTTACTGTCTAAAAGAGTGTGGGCCAGTAGCTTTAGTATTGTTCCCCACCCTCCCTGTTGGTGTCTTGCTGTACTTGGTGGCTTTGCAGTTGCCCACCCCTACTGTAAATTTGATCTGGGACACTCCTCCCAGTCTAGTGTCATTAGCTCATTCTACCTAATACATTGAGAACATTTGAGAAGGCCAACCAACTTAGTTTCCTAACCTTGAATTATCTTCTGCTTCTACTCTCTCCCTTTCCTTTACAAAACAAAAAAAAAGAATTTTGCTAAAATCTCCCTGTGTTCTGCTTAACTGTAACAAAAAATGTATGCTTGTTTCCTGCCTTTCCTGTAACTAGTCTAGTCCAGATACAGATTTGCTATATCCAGGACTGTTTGTAAGCTTATGAGCCCCCCGAGGCTGTCTGTGTTGGAGGGAAGACTGCTAGCTTATCAGTGGGAGTGATAAGCACTAGGTAACCTATCTACCACATAAGGAGTGGTTTCTGGCCTAGAAATTGTAGTTATTGGCCGTTTGGGCAGTTTTTCCATCTCTCTCAACTTCCTGATTTAAAAGCCCACATTTTCACTTGTTCCCCCACTTTCCTGTAACTAGTCTAGTCCAGATACAGATTTGCTATATCCAGGACTGTTTGTAAGCTTCTGAGCCCCTCAAGCCTTTTTGTGTTGGAGGGAAGCCTTCTAGCTTATCAGTGGGAGTGGTAAGCACTAGGTAGCATATCTACCACATAAGGAATGGTTCTGGCCCAAAAATTGTATTTATTGGCCGTTTGGGCAGTTTTTCCATCTCTCTCAACTTTCTGATTTAAAAGCCTGCATTTGCATTTGTTACTTTCCTGTAACTAGTTTAGTTCAGCTACAGATTCTTAGTTTTAGCACTTCAATTTGCTTATTCATGCTCAGCACTTGTTCAAAACATGTTGTAAGCACTAAATAAGCTACAAATTACTACAGCAATCAACTTTCCTCATAACCTAGAAGAAAACAGTTTTTGTACTTACTTTCCTCACTTGCTTAGAGAAAAACAGCTCTTGTACTCACTTTCCTCACTTGTCTAGAGGTAACATAGTTTTTTATTCAAGCATGTCCAAGGGTTAGCTCCCAGTGTTCTCTCCTGTCTAGCTGATGAATCTGGGCATCTTGGGCAATGTAGCAATTGCCTCATGTACACAGACAACCCTCTCCTCCTACCACCCAACACTATAACTTGTGAGTGATGTACTTACCTAGCCAAACTGGAGGTAAAGCTCTCTCCAACCAAGACTGAACTTGACAATCAAGAGGAGAAGGTAAACACTTGCACCACCCCACACTCATCACATAGTCCCACTAAACCTACAACACCAAAATCCACACATAGAAACACAAAAACATTCATGGAGGCTCTCAATAATAATCTGCTCAAGCAACAGAAATCTCCAAAGCAGAAACGCAAGCAACCTCCACCCCCCAACACAACCCAAATGACACATAGCCCACAGACTCAGTGTGCCACTCAACCACAGCCCATAAGGCAAAACAACGTACCCAATACACTAGTCATAGATGACTCTATAGTCAGGCACACTGATGTCCCACTCACCTGGCGAAACAAGGAGAAGGTTACTGTCAGCTGCCTGTTGGGTGGCAGGATTCGCCACATAACCCATGCACTCAGGTCACTCCACAACAAGTACAAATATGACTCTGTCATTGTCCATGTTGGTGTGAATGACCTGAGACATACTTCCCTGGACTTCATGAAAAGAGACATGGAAGAGCATTTCGATCTTGTAGCTCAGGCAGGTATGATGCTAGCCCTGAGTAGCATCCTGTCATCACCCAGAATGATACCACAGTATAAGGACAAATGATTGACATCAACAATTGGCTAAGCTTCTGGTGTCATTCTAAGGGGATCTAGTATCTGTCTGCCTGGTATGACATGGTCGACAAACCACGATGCTTTGCCAGAGATGGCCTGCACCTGTCACTCCTGGGATTCTGGATACTGACTAAGGCTCTTGCCGCCCCTATAGTGCCTTTTTTAGGTAAGGTTTAAATGACAAATTCACCACCGTAACAGGAACAGGCAAGCAAAAACCGAAGGTAATGCTACTCAATGCTAGAAGTCTAAATCTCAAAATGCACTCCCTCGAGGCACTCCTTAAAATGGAGAACATGAATATCTGTGCAGTGACTGAGACCTGGTTCAAGGCTCCAGAGAGCACCCCTGCATTACCAGGCTATAACTCATACCACACTTTTTGGCCACCTAACCTGGACCAGAACATCAAAGGCAGAGGTGTGCCCATGTTCATTAAAGATATCCACACCTCCAGGCTAGTTGCTCAGCATAATGCATCTGAGGTTATCCAAGTGCAACTAACTCTGGGCAAAACTGCATTCCAAATTGTAGCTTGCTACAGATCCCCCACCATGCTCCAGGATTCCCTCTCCTGTTTTCTTGATATACTGGAAAATATTGGGGTTCAACCAAACACCCTATTAATGGGTGATTTCAACTACCCCACCATTAACTGGGAAAACTACTCCTGTACCAACTCTTTCACTCAACGCTTTCTGGAATAAATAAATTCCAATGTCCAGGATCAACTTATCCACACCCCCACCAGGGCCAGCAATATTCTAGACCTAGTCATTACCAATATGAGTGACGGTGTTCCACACCTGAAGTGAATTCCTCATTGGTCAGATCTGACCATAAGCTAATCACCCTAGATATCCACATCCCACCCCCCCATTAAGGAAACCACAGTAAAACATTTCTCCAAAGCCAACTTCATGCTTCTTAAGACAGAAGTGGTGAACTTCATTACACCCATGCAGATGGACAATACAGTTATGACTGCTGAATCCTGCACAAATGCACTCTATAAGCACTTACATGAGTGCATGGATCGTGCTATCTCAAACAGAACCAAGACGCTATCCTCCAAAAAAAGGATGCCAATCTGGTGGTCCCCTGCCATAACTCTACAACAGAAGGAAGAAACTGTTGCAAAAGAGAGTAAAATCCCATGAGTGGAGGAGCTCCCTGGTCAGCGTCAGTAAGAAGCTGAGATCCCATATAAGATTCTCCAAAGCTAGCTACGAAAACAAAATCACCACTGATTCTAGGGACACCCACAAAGCATTTTATAGCTTTGTCAAGAATCTCAGTGGCAACACCCAGATCTGCTCTGAGTTACAGTAAAATGGCATGAAGATTATAGAACCAACTGATATTGCCAACATCCTGGCAGATCGGTTCAGTGCTAACTTTACCCCCCTCTCATCCCCTAATGGGCCCATATCTATACAGGAAGAATGCAGAGTCCCTGTAATCACAACTATGCAGGTAAAAGCTGCACTCTCTAAAGCCAAAAACACAGCATCCATGGGACCAGACAACATCCCAGGCTGCGTTTTACATGAACTTCAGAACGAACTGGCTCCCCACTTAAGCACCATGTTCAATCATAGCCTCATGTCAGGCTTTGTGCCCACTGAATGGTGCACAGCAACAGTTATCCCACTCCACAAAGGGGGAGCCACCACTGATCCTGGGACCTATTGCCCTATTAGACTGATGAGCCTGGTCTGTAAGGCCAAAGAACGTATCATCATGGAACTCATAAACAAAGACTATGGTAACCTCCAAACTCTGGACCCCACCCAGTTCAGGTTTCTGAAAGGCAGATCATGCCTCCTGAACCTGATCAACTTCTTTGAGGCAGTCAACAAAGCTGTAGATGAGGGTAAGGTGGTTCACACAGCCTGTCTTGACCTCGCCATGGCTTTCGACACCATCCCTCATTCTGGAATTATAGCTAAACTCACTAAACTAGGTATAATTCCCTACGTCACAAGATGGGTTGCCAACTGGCTCACTGACAGAACCCAGACTGTAAAAGTTGCAGACTCCAAATCTGACTTCAAACCAGTGAAAAGTGCAGTACCACAGGGTTCAGTCCTGGGACCTCTCCTGTTTGGTATCTACTTCTGTGAAGTACAGGCTAACACAGAAGGCCTTTGGCTAATGAAGTTTACAGATGACTGCAAACTAGGAGCCATAGTCGAGTCCCCAAATTATGTGGACATCCTACAGAGGGGCCTCACTGAGACAGATGCCTGGTATTAGAGCCATGGCCTCAAGCTCAGTGCCAAAAAGTGCATTGTCATCCTCTTTGGTAAAAACTCTGTACCCATGAACTACCACATAGGTGGCAGTCTACTTAACACCAAATGTGTAATAAGAGACCTTGGGACCCAGGTGGACAGTAGTCTCAACTTTGATAATCACATTGCCACAGTAGTCAGGAAATCTTTCTATGTGGCACACATCATCACAAAAGGGTTCTCATCCAGGAAGAAACAGGTCATTGTTCCCCTCTACTTGACACTCATTAGACTCATTATAGAGTACAATGCCCCTTTGGGAATGTACCACACAAGACATCTGCAGCAGGTGGAAATGCCACAGAAGTACCTCACAAAGAGGATTACTGGCCTCAAACAGATGCCCTACACTGACCGTCTCAAGAAACTCCAGCTTTACTCCATAGCATATCGCCTACTCCAAGGTGATCTCTGCCTAACATATAAAGCTATGTCAAACCCAGAGCTATTGGACATGCTACACCTAAAGAAATCTCAGTCCCTCTAAGTTACATGATCTAGGGACCTAAACCTTATTACCACAATAAACAGGGCATGGTGGAGGGCTAGATTCCTGTCCCAGAGACTACCCATACTCTGGAATAAGCTACCCATATATGTCAAGCAAAGTTTCTCATTAGCAATCTTCAAGAAAAATCTTGATGAGTGGATGGGAAATAGGAAATACACCCCAGGGATCACTTAAGTGGCTCTGCTCAACATGGGCACAGGAAAATAACTTTCCTGGGTGGCAGAAGCCAGGGAACCTTGTTGGCTAGGCTTATGTAGGCCCTTGGGCTGATAGTCTAGTACCTACCTATGAACCTATGAACCTAGTACAAGAGAACTTCCAAGTGCACAACAGAAGTACTTCATTGAGGAAGTGGAATAATGCAAAATAAAGACTTTTAGTGAAAATAATGAAAACGTGAAGTAAGAAATGAATAAACAGCAAAAAAAATAAAATGAAATTGTTGGTGATTGCACAGTTTTGAAGATGTTGGTTGCAATAAACTGACAGTTGCAAACAGAGCCCTATGTACCAAATGAAGTTACAAGTTTGAGGAGGAACAGTATAGAGAATTTAACTGAATCAGTAGGTTGTGTGCGGGTCAGGATTTTTTTCCAAAGATGTCTGAAAGTTAAAATAAATTTCTGCAGCATAATGTGTAAGTTATATTATCAATAGAGCATAGCAAAAAAGAAAGGATTATAGAAAAGCTGAAGTGCATAATGTGAATGGAGTTTGAGCTTCTAATAGCTAATATTTTAAATGATTTTGGTCTGCAAATGTTGCAGTTTATGGCATAAATATTAGAAGTTACTTTTAAATAATCTTCCTGTTGCTGTGTATATATATATATATATATATATATATATATATATATATATATATATATATATTTTACAGTCTTCTAGAATATTCAGGACACCAGTTAAAGCTATTGTGGTCAGATTTTGATTAATTATATCACTAGATGAAGGCCATTGTTGATGTGACACCCCAACCCCATATACACAATGGAAAGGTAGTTGATGTTGATGCTGATGGATACAAGTGTAGAAAGTAAATGCTAATGTCTCTTGTAGTTTCCTTGGGAAAATTTCAAAAAGCACCTAACCATATAGAGTTGTAGTAATTAGCATAATTAAAATGGTTCATGCAACTTTGTGCTATTGAATACATTGTTTTGACTATTCCTAATTATGAATTTTTCTTTGTTACAGATGCTAGTCGTAAGTTCTGAGAAACTGAATTAATGAATCTTGCTCCAAGCTTTGCCCTTTTAATTCAATTTTAGCTGAAACAGACTTCTTATATTACCATTTGCAATATCATCAGTTACCAAAAGTGTTTCACAGAGCAGTAGCTAAGAAGAATGAAAGGTTGTACTGTGTGGTTAACATTATAGATAATCTTCTAATGTCAGCATCCCTTGTCAGGAGCATGATACTCAACTTGTTAGGTTTCTTAACAGACTTGAAGTTGAATAGAAACAAATGCCAAATCTTTGTGAGTATTCATCAATGCACATGTCAGGTTTTGATGCCAGAAATCTTAAACTAGATTTTGATACATTCTTTGCTATAGGTTGCTATAGGTGACATGTAAGAGCCACATGAAAAGTCACTCTATATGTGATTCCTAGGTTTGGTGTAGTATCTCTGCTAGAACATATCAAACTTGTCAGGTGTAAAAGTACAACTCAAGACATTACTAGAGCATGATGCTGATTGGTTTTGTTCCCTGAAACAGAATAAAACAGCAAATGTTTAGAAAGATTACCCCGAGAACTAGAATCACCTACCTGCTAACAAATGAAATGTGACCAACTAACCTAAGCTTCAAAACAAACTCATAGCTCACCTCAGAACCAAGTATCCATGTTATTTATTCCAGGACCAAAGAGTGCAAATGTTTTCTCATCACATCCTGTAGCTTGCATTTCACCCTGCATGAATCCAATATAACATATCATTAGAGAAATATCTGCATCAAATATGCTTTCCAGTTCCATATAGACAGTGTAAAATATCTGTTTCCATGTATGTGATATAAATACTCTTGAAATTTATTTGGTTCTTAGTGCAGCTGTCTGCCATCAGCTGTGTCCCAGTGACCCTTTTCAATCTTCTGAGTCTGATATCCCCAGCAGATGTAAATACTTTATTATCTGAATTCCTTGTAATGTTTACATGTTCTTATGCCATTTTAAGAAGATTGTATATTGCTGTACATATTTATTACTGTACCTTTCTCTCTCTCTCTCTGTATGTACTGACTCTGGCCATGGTTATGACTGAAAAGGGTCCTTGTTATCCAATAACAAATAAAAAAATAGATGCTTCAGCATGCTTAATAATGTCAGTGGTACAAGAGGTAGCACACTCACTTTTGGTACACAAGGTTGTATGTTCTATTCTCACATCAGGCAGATAAATTACTGATACTGCAGTTCAGCATGAAGAAGGTGCTGCACTCTTGAGTCTGCTGTCTTTCAGATGAGATATTAAACTAAGACCCCATCTGCTTGAATTGCTGGTAGCTCAATTAGATGTAAAATATCCCATAGCACCTATCAAATAGGGTAGGGGAAGTTCTTCAATGCCATGGCCAAATATCTACTAGTAGTATAAATACCATCTTTGGTCTTCCCTGGAAAAAGATTACTAGTCTAGTGAGACTAACATAGTCAACAAATAATAAAGAAATAAAAAAATAAAGCTTATTATAGCAGCTCCTTCTCAGAAGTTTTATGATGTCTGTCAACCTGAAATTCTTCAAATGGAAGACAATCAGCAATGTCTTAGTACAATATTACTGTAGGAAAAAAATAGTGGTACACAAATCAATGGCTTTGGCCAAAGAAGAGTCATGAAGCTTCCTTGCTGTTTAATGAACCTTTTTCTGGTGAAACAGGAATTGTTGAAGTAGTTTCACTGACTTACATGTTTCACAAGAAAATGATTGTGATATTATAAAACAGCATTGTTAAAAATTTCTTACTTCAAAGATTGTGCAATCTTGGAGTTAATATGCTTAGATATGTGGGTAATATAGTTTAGGGACTTGCAGTTTTTCATTTTTTCTTGCAGTTCAGTATCTGTGATGTTGAGTGTTTTTTTTAATGGAACTACTTTCAAAGAATGCTGACTTGATGTTCAGCTATATACTCATGACAAGATATATGCAGATAGAAAAAATGTAAGCAATTGCCTTTTTGACTGAAATTCCATGACTAAACTTTTGACATTAGTTATAAGAGAGATTGATAAGTCATTGCACATTTTTAGCATATCTGTTCACATAGTTTGAGCAAGATGGCAGAGAATGTTGTTGAGTGTACAGACATATGACCTGAAAGTTTAGCATATATGCAAGAAATTGATGCATGTGGCTCACATGCACTTTGAAGAGTTTACTTTTATAAATGTGAAGATTTGGTAGAGAAAGGTTTAGAAGTCATTTGCTTATTTACAGTAACTTGTACCAACTGCAAAACTTGAGGTACTAAGTTGTTATACAATATCATGAATGACTGGCCAGATGTTACAAAACAGTATATCCTGGCATTCAAGTGAGATATTATTTTAATTCCCATACATCTTAGAGATGCAATGCTTCAAAAGATTCATTTGTGACATGTTGATAGTAGTTAGTGTAAAGAAAAGGCTCAGACATTCTTCATTGACCATAAATATGTGAATAACCATAAAATGTGATGTTAGCAATACTTTACATGCTCAGAATAAGAAGGAGGACCCGTTAGCTCAAGAAATGCCCGCATTTTCCATGGATAAAAATTGGCACAGTCTTTGTCCACACAGAAATGCTTATTATCCTCACTGTGTTAATTATTATTCAAAATATCCAGAAGTTGTGTAACTATTTGAAACTGCTGGACATAAGCTGGTATTCAGAAAGGGCTGACACCAGCAGTAAGCCTTAACATGGGCTGCTATCACTGCCCGTGGCCCTTTGTGATTCAGTGACAGGCTCATTGCAGTGATTCTACACTGTCTGTAGGAACACTGCAATGGGCAATGTCCATAACCATGCTACATGGTAATGAGACCTTTTAGGGGAGATGTCTGTGTTAATTAGCCACGTACTTTTATCTGGAAAAGCTTACCATGAGGGAGTCAAAGAATCAATAAGCTGTGCAAATTAGCATCGTTGCCCATGTTAATGACATAGTTGTTTGTGTGTGTGTGTGTGTGTGTGTGTGTGTGTGTGTGTGTGTGTGTGTGTGTGTGTGTGTACATACTTGCATGTTTCGATGTGGTGGCTTTTATACCTGTAAACTCCTTTAGACTAATGAGTAAAGCATGTAATACGGGGGTGGGAGCACTATACATAAGAGACTTTTAAATAAAACAACTGAGTTTGCATCGCAAATCATATTCTGACCAAGAAGAATTATGAAACTCTAATATCTGACATAAGGCACATGGGTAAGAGCAATTATAGTAAGCAAAATCGGGTTCCTATTAGAATGACAAAAACACATTTTGTTGAATGCGTTTTCGTCGACACCGAAAGAGAGAACAGGCAAAACAGAGAAGCGGCTGTTCAGCAAATTCTTTCCCTGGGAAAGAAGTCGCTTGACCACTTTGTTGTTTTGCCATGTTCTGCACTGTAGTGTGGTCTCAGGGATTCCCTTGTCCGGTATAGCTCCCGAGCATGAATGTGCAACAGTTACTGACCTTAGGGTAAGGGTGCATGTTAAGGTAAGTGCATATTTATAAAAGTGTTTACTATTTTTTTTTTGCTTTAGATGTATGGTTGAGTTACGTGTGTATGTGTTTTCAGTTGTTTACTTTTGTTTGTGTGTATGTGTCTTCAGCTGTTTACTTTTTTGGGGGTAGAATTAGGGTTAAGCTACATGTGTATGTGTCTGGAAGTGTTTACTGTTTTTTTTTTTTGTTTTTGGTTGGAACCGCGATTTCTTTCCCTAGAAAAAAATCCCTGTTCTGAGGTGTTGACATTTTCAGCTTTGGCTGAAAAAGGGCTGATGAAACATCATTCACTGTTTTAAGCATTCGATGTTTTAATCTAGACCCGCAAAATCATGGATGTTCTGTAGTTGAGAGGAATGGGGGGGTGTCCATATATGTCCTATGTCTGTGTGTGTGTGTGTGTGTGTGTGTGTGTGTGTGTGTGTGTGTGTGTGTGTGTGTGTGTGTGTGTGTGTGTGTGTGTGTGTGTTTGAATACATGTATTTTTGTGGGAGAATAAATAATGGAGAAATGGGGTTGCCTGTGTCAATGTGATGATATGATATATGGACCACTGGTGATTACTGCAGGAAAGTGCTGATTACTATTAGAGGTAACCCAACACACTTCAGAGACATGCAAAGTAGCAGATAATAAGGGCTTTCCTCTTTGTGACTAAACATGTCCCTGAATCACGTTTTCCACAAGTATGGGAACTGCTCTTTTTGGCTATAGCAATTAGCACCCGAGATGGGCTTTTTTGACTCCCATCCTTAGTATTAGAATGATACTGATGCTTATTCTTATTTTTGCTAGATGTAGAATACCCTGAAAGTTTTATTTGATAATAGTTCACAGTTTGTGATTCCATTATTTTTCATCTTACTAAACAATGGAAACTTAAACATACTACCTCTAATGATGTATGGAAACAATGTGTATATGGAAGGATTAGAACAATTAGCTAAAAATCTCATAAGAATATTGAAAAACTCTGATATTTTAGATTGCTAGCTCCATACTTTAGAATGCAGTTTTACCTCTTCAGGTTATAGATTTTTTTTTTATTTTTGTCACTGATGGGTAGACATCTTAAAAGATAAACTACTGACTTCTGACTCTTTATAATTCCTGGAAAACAGGTAGAGTCTTACATACAATGAAAAATAAAAGGCAGCTGTTGCAAGACAAAAGCAATGCTTGGTAGGTGGTAAATCCTTTATAAGAAAACTCCAAATCCAAAAAATACAGACAATATTCATCCAAGATAAAACAGTGCAAGCAAACACAGCAGTATTAAGCGCTTTCGTCTGGTAGATGACTTCCTCAGAATGCAAAAATACTGCAATTAGCACCTGTTTAAATACATTGCTTACCCAATCACAAATAACTGACATCATTTCCCCCATTAACAAGGCTGCATATACTTAATACAAGCCAAATATAAAACAATAATACATGTAAAAAGTTTAAAACATCCCTAAACAGTGTATATAACTAAATAAAAAACATAGACTTTAATTTCAATAGAGAAGATAAAGACATTCTATCATTTAACCCAGGAGCATGATAGGCATCAAGCCTAATTTTCCATTTGAGTTCTACAAATTCCAAATACCCATTCAAGGGTCCCTCACGAGGTCCTAGATCTACCTGTTCCAAAATAAAGAACAGGAAGGAATGGGTAGGTTCACTAACCAATTGTTTATATAGTGCATTCTTTTCATTTTTATTTCTGATATCATATAAATGTTGATAAATCCTTAACCTTAGGGCATTCTTAGTTTTACCTACATAGAAACTTGCACAGAATCTACACAAGGCCAAATACACAACCCCTTTAGTGTAACAGTACATCCTTTTTGAACTGGAAATATATCCAAAATTTATGAGCTTGATTTTTTTCTCTGTCCATAACATAAGGGCATTTTCTTTATAATTCCTGGAATTCAAAGGAATGTGACTACTCTATTAAAACAGAGCTCACAAAGGGAAAGGTGCTACTATAACAGATCTGTAAGAATTAAAACAATTAAATGAAGTAGAAAGAATAAGGACTGGGTAATAAACATCCTTTGATTTGCTTTGCTCATTCCCCTATGAAGATAGCACATGGACCATTCACTTCAGTGTATAACTCTCTGGTGAGGATGCTTTAACAATTACAGTGTTTTCTTTGTCAGTCTCACTTCTGTCAGTTCTTCAGATGTGATGCCTTCAGTGCCAATACCTCAATTTGAAATCTCAAAAAAAAAAAGGTCTAAGTTGAGGACAAACAAACATACAAAAAAAAGTGTTTCTGCACACCTATAATAACCGTAGCATCTATTAAACTGCACTTCAGGCATGTGTGAGCATTCATTTATGAAACTACAATGTCCTCATGATGCTTTTATGAAACATTTATGAAACTTCAATATATTCATAACAGCTTTATAAAATTAATGGGTGTACTGCACTACAGGATTATTGGCATCTGTCAATGACATGCCCCCCCTCTCCCCAGCAGCTTACTCCTGGTTCAGCCATCTCTACACCCAGGCCTAGTATATGCAAGACAGCTGCCTTTTTTGTGGAATAAATAACCTTATATAGCAAATGGATTTTATCCCTCACAAATTGATTGAGTGATATGTACTATGGTAAATGACAAGTCCTATCTCTTATTACCTTTATCATACACAAAGACGATTTTAGTAAACAGCTTTAAAATTTCAGTTTGAAAGTGAGGCTATTCAATAGAAATGTGTATTGCTAGCATACATTTTTTCTATGCCTCAATGCATGAACAAAAATCCTGGAAATGCCGTAAGTGTGCAGTAATCAATCATGCCAGCAGCCATAATTGTTTAGATAATTAACTATATTGGAGACTATCTACCATACCAAGGCATATGTTATCTGCAAATTATGTTTAAATTGTGATCATGATTATACATCATATTATGTATTTTCCAGTTTAAAAACTGTAAATAGCAATGCACATTTTCTCATATGCAACCCAGGATCCCGACAGTTCATGGTTTGCACATTTGTCACGATCATACCTACTGATGGATCAAAGGGGCACAGTGTACTAAAATACATCACTTACCTATATACTGGTTATAATAACGTTGGCGAATAATATCTCAGGTTTACTCAACTGGCTAGCATAAGTTTTATTTGGGGAAAAAAAAAAGAACTGAATTAAAATATGTATGTATATTCTGTAGTAACTTTGCCCACATGCAACAGAAAACCTGTATGAAAGCCAGTTTTATGAATTTTATAAGTAAAGTTTGCTTACAGTGACAAAATAAAATATGCTTTACTTCTCACAAGGAAAAACATAAATTTGGATACATATATCTTGCAAATAATTCTTTCCAGAAGCAAATACTCCAAGTACTGAATGGAGAACCTTTTACAGTTCAGATTATTACTTTCTGGTACACTGTGATGTTGCTTTTCCTGAAACAGTTCAGTACTTAAAAGAAAAGAATAATTCATTCAAGTCCCTCCAGCGTTTGGCAGAATTTATCACCCTAGTAATTCATTTACTTGCAAAGAAGAACAGATTTTCAAAAACAGGCTAATAATTCCTTCAACACATCCTGTAGGAATATTTTGTAGTTATGAGTGGTCCTTCGCAGTCCCTTGAGACTCCTTCTAACCTAACCTTCTCCTTCCGCAATCTACATTTTCTAGCAGCACTAACAATTTTGTAATCCGAATTCAGTTAGCATCCCCTCAATTGCCATGGAATCCTGCATATCTACTTGTGGAAAAATTCTAATCTTTTTCTAAAAGACTGGACCTTTCCCTTAAAGGTAGCTCCAGTTTTACTGAAATAATCCCATGCATATACTACACATGTATCCACCGTGTTACATGAGCCCCATGAGCATAAAACCACCAGCTGTAAATTCTGTGCAAGTTTTGTAGGCCCGGGATGGCCCATCTTCATTCATGTGACTGCATGTCAAAATCATAAAATTTAAGTATTGCAGTTACAATGTCCATCAAGAAAATGTAGGGTTGTCAACTCATTATCTATACAGCCACTGAAGAGGAAACTGTTTTTCACCTAATGTAAATTCTCTGCTTAAAAGGTAATATTTCAATGTGCTGTTGTCCCACTTGATTGCTAATTATTATTTTAAGTGCTGAGCAATGATTTTCAGTGTTACTAGGTTTACAGCTAATGTAATAAACAAAGTATTCACCCTCTTCTGCATTTTGAGTAGGAACTACCCACCAGTGAAGATAAATTGCTTAGAGAACTTTGGAAATAGTTTGATGGGCTATGAGCACAACACATTCTTTAATTTTTGAAATGCATATTTCATGTCATCTGTCCTTTTGACATTTAACAGGGCCCTACTTTGGTCGGATCAGCTGAAGAAGGAAAGTTGCAGAAGGCCTTAACCTATGTTTTTAGATTACTCATATAGAAAAACAAAATTTCTAACATCTGGTTAACAGTAATCCTTCTTACTCCCTGTAGATGGGCAAGTTTTATAGTCATACTGCATTTATTTATTTTTTTTGCCCTGAGGCATTGCTATTCCACTAACCTACAAAGTAGCCTGTAATATGGGGGTGGGTACACTATAAATCAACACTATACATCAGGGAATGTTGGGTTTACAGGCACATGACATGAAAGTTCATGCCTAGTTTGAATTTAGCTTGATTTGCTGTTAGTTTAGCTTGGCTTAGGGAATGTGAAATAGCCTGCACTCTATAAGGAGATGACATTCCCTGTCTTTAGAGAAAATGACCATATCATCAAGACTGATTGCCAAAATCTTGTGTGTCTTCTGGGTACCCCATCTGTGAGCCTCAAGAATATTGCTGGTGCTCCATGGAGATGAAGTCATATGACTCTACAGTGGAACAGACCATCTAGAGTGGAAAATACCATATTTTCCTTTATTTCTGGGAGTATTGCAATTTGCCAATAGCCTTTAGTTAGGTCCAAAGTGTAGACAATTTTAACATTGTCTTACTTTCTACTAGCTTATCCACTTTGGGCATACGATATGAATCAAACTTGGAGATGTTTTCAGCTTCCTAAAGTTTGTGTAAAATGTCATACAGCTGTCTGGCTTAGAGGTTGCTGCAATGGGGTTATTCTGCTCACTTTGGGATTTCACTATGAACCCGGGTTTGAGCATTTTCCTTACCTCTTCCTTAGCAGCTATGCACTGGAATTCTGGTATGAGGTATGGGTTTACCTTTTCACCATACTGGATTAAATTGGTTGTGCCAGGCAACTCTGAAAATACATTCCTATTAATCATATAAAGTCCTTAACCTCTTGTTTCTGGGGCATTGACAGTGGGTCACCTATTGCGACTTTGGGACATGTTGTAGGGAGCTTATATTTGTCTGAAAACATATTCACTACAGACACCTCAGCTTCTTTGCAAGGCTTCAGAAGCAATACTGTATGTTTTATATCTCTTCCAGTTACCTTTTGTAAGCTGTCTCACTTTATAACTTACTTCATTTATCTTTCCTGTAGCATTAAAAGTTCCTTTCCTCTTTGCAAGGAACCTGCCCTTGATACTTGGTCCCTGCTTTGCACTCTCTAAGCAGTGTGTTTCTCCTATGTTCTTTGTTGTATTTCCTGTGCCCTTTGATTTTGTTATTTAAGTGCTGGCATTATTGTCCTTAAACTCGTCTGTTATCCTGCAAAATATTCTATCACACTTTTAAAGGGGGAATTTTCATCTAGAGAAGCTTCATCCTCTCTCTCTCTCTCTGTATATATATATATATATATATATATATATATATATATATATATATATATATATATATATATATATATATATATATATATATATGTGTTACCTTTAGTTTATCGAACGCCCACTTCACCGAAACTAACTCTGCCGACATGTCATATTACCGACAACTGGAAAGCTGACGTTTCCCGCATGGTAAGTAACCATTTGGCCATCAGCCTGAACTTTGCCCCTTACCACCACAGTAATGCATTCTCAGAGATGATATATTTATTAAGGGAGTGTGGGGGTGAAGCTCCCCACATAGGGTGGGGGTGTGGGGGTGTAGTCCCCACATTGGTGGGTTTGTTTTATTGGTAGTGCTTAAGTTTGGGATGGCAAAACGTTTACTTACCATGTGGGAAATGTCAGCTTTCCAGTTGTCAGTAATATGACGTGTCAGCAAAGTTAGTTTTGGTGAAGTGAGCGTTTGATAAACTAAAGGTAACCCATACATATATATATATATATATATATATATATATATATATATATACTTTGTTTCACTGAAAGCTCATTTCACCGAATTTCAATTCACCCTGACCAAATCGCTGAAAGCTCAAATGCTCAAATTACTGAAAACTCATTTCACCGAATCTCATTTCACTGAAATGAAGTATTGGCACTGTGTAAAGTACTGTAAGGCAAGTAAAAGGTATATGCCCTTTTCCCCACTGTAGTGCAATTCTGGAGTTAGTATATATAGTTAGAGGGTGTGTGGGTATATATTGTTTTCTAGAAAGAGTTAGTCATTGGTGTTGTAAGTATGCATGTCTATGGTTTAAAATGCATTGTTTTGAAGCTTTCAATGAAATATAATATAAAACTAAACCAGGGGGCTATGCCCCCCCCCAATATATATATACTAACTCCAGGCTTGTACTACAGTGGGTAAAATGGCATATACCTTTTACTTGCCTTACTGTACTTTACACATGGCCAGTACTTCACTTCAGTGAAATGTGATTCGGTGAAATGAGTTTTCAGTTATTTGAGCTTTCAGCGATTTGGTCAGGGTGACTTCAAATTCAGTGAAATGAGCTTTGGATGAAACAAAGTAGACCCATATATATATATATATATATATATATATATATATATATATATATACAGAGAGAGAGAGAGAAAGAGACAGTGCACAACAGAGTCAGCCTCACAGTCATCTATTGTATGGCAGCTCAAAAGGAATGCATCCAGTTGAAGTTTTGGATAACTCCCTCACAGCAGAGAGGATATATGGGAGCAAATTATCTCATTTTTTTCTGTCATAGTATATTGCTTTCCCTAACAAATAGACTTTAAGGCATTTGTTAAAATATTCTACTCACCCATCTGTTTCCAGATATTATACAAAGGTCCTTAGCTACGTTACCTTAATGGCATAAGCAGAGTTTATGTATTACACAGGACATGAAAAGGGAATCTTCGCTTGTATGAAATTCTCAGGCAATTTTAATACTGTCAAAGCAGTAATAGGTTTTAGCCATGGACTCAGCATTAACTCTTTGTAAAGTACTGCTCCAGGGAATTTTGTTGCATAATCATATATTACCAGTCTGCACTTGTGACTTTTGCTTGACTTCATAAATGGACCTATAATAGCTATCTCCTGCTGTTTGCATAAATTGAATGTCTGCTCTGGGCAAGAGCATCGAGGTGTTCATAATCCTTGGGGTAGGTGCCGCCTTTTGACATTAAGGGCAAACTTCACAGAAGTTTCTATTTCCTTTATCATGCCCCTCCAGTAAGATCAAGCTAAAATCATATCCTTTCTCTTATCCATCCCTAGAGGATGACCTACATGTGGCCATGTGCCAGCTTCATTACTGGCTTACTTATGTGTTCTCATCCTTTGGACATCTTGGAGAGCAAGACATTCAGTGTTTAAAATACAGGTATGAGGTGGGGTTCAGTTCATTCGTTTCCTGTTGTCCTCTGGTCATATTGTCCCTTTAACTCAACTTAGGGTACTGTCTTCCCACAGGGCATTCTTAAAATTAAGACTTAATGCCAGGGCAATAAGGCCTGTACTACCTGATGTGAGGTGGAAAGTGTAGCCTCTTCTCATATAAGGACTGTAATAGCTTTGTTTCCTTCATCCATATCATACTTTAAGATTTTTAATTCATGAAAATAATTTTTCTGCTAGGGATATTGGCAATTGTTCAGGATCTACTTCAGTCTTCCATCAATTTTTGTTTTGTTGTCTGTTCTAATATGGCAGTGAAAAGATTATGGCTGGTTGCCTTTTCTCTGTTTCTTTTATACAGGATTCAGGTGTCTCTGTCCTACTTTTGATATGAACTTCTCTTACAGTGTTTCTAAATATGGACCCACTCCATTCAGTTTCTTTACTGACTTCATTGATTGACTTATCTACAGGAGTCTTTTGGTAAGACCCAGTGTCATGCTTATCTATACCATCGATCTGGTCCAAATCTTTGTAGTCTTTGAGATTTCAAATTTCATACTATTTTCTTTGTTGACTCTATGTATCTTTGGCAACATATCTGGTTGTATATCAGTCCCCCCGACACACACACACACACACACACACACACACACACACACACACACACACACACACACACACACACACACACACACACACACGCACACTTTGCAAAGCCCTTTGACTTGTGGAAATTCTTGCTCAGTTAGCAGATTATAATTTAGTTTGGTACTAAAAACTACTGGATGGAATACTTTACCTAAAAGAATCTGCATTTCGACTTTAGTAACAGAGTACTGTATTTTGCCTCTATCACCACACATTACTTCAGTTGTTTATTTATCACAGTTTTGTGCTTGCCACTTATTTTTGTTTAATTAACATAAGCGTACCCTGAATCTTATAAATATTACACCATTTTCCTACAATTAAATAATACATGCAACAGCTTTGATTACAGAAAAATGGCTAAAGGCAAATTCAGTGGTTCTTGAGGCAAGTAAGAACTCAGTATTGTCACAATCACCAGCCTGGAACATAAATTGCTTTAACAGGTATAACAGTACTAACATTATTTGTAGACTATGCTGCAATGTGTCCTGGCAAAGAATACTTAGAAACAAACTAGTGATACTTTTCTTGCTTGTTTTCAGGCAGAGAGACACTCTGAGGAAACAACGTACTTAATAGCACTTTGTGCATGTGAGTCAGTTTAGGTATTCACTAATTCCATTAATGACAGGCATGCTACTGTAACAACTAACATAGGTTCATAGGTTCATAGGTTAATGGCCCTGGAGCCTTTACAAGTTTAGCCCATAGGATTATCCTGGCATCGTGCCACTCGACATTATTTCCCAGTGCCTCTGTCGAGTAGAGCCACTGGAGTGATCCCCGGGGTGAATTTTCTATTTCCCATCCACTCATCAAGATTTCTCTTGAAGACTGAAAAATATTTAGGGTCACTCTGACATAGCTACTTAAATTACTAGTGAGTACCCTTTTAAAATTATCTGTGGCCAGTACTTCTACAATCTGTCTTGCATAATTTATATCAGGTTCAATACAAAACTTAAAAATATGCAAAAAATCAACACTTTCCATTAAAGAATGTCTACTTGTCAAACTTTGAAATTGTATGCCTCAGGAGATACACATGCTAAGCTAATTTTTGTTTTTCAGTATTTCATAATTATGTGCATCATAAACACAAACAAGTCTTCTGGATAATAAAAACACAACACAAACTGTAGATCCTGTGTATTGGCAGTTGGACAGACTATGATACACTGATAATTAAGGAAAAGCTACAATTTATTAAGAGCTTTCATTCACAAATGTAGGAACTACATCAGAATGACACAGTTAAAACTCACTGAGTATTTAAGTTAACCACAACTATTAAGTAATTAAAACCAACCAATAAAATCTGTTTAATACTCAAGTAGTTAAGAAATCTGTGGGTCCATAATTGTTTAAAGGAAGCCATCCATCTAAAATAACCTAAAAATAGATTAGAATAGACATCCAATCTTTGTAACTTTAAAATGGGGGCTATAGAACATGCATCAATTAAGCAAGAGGAACGTGTGACACTCAAACATAATTGGCACTTTAATTAATTTTTATCAAGATGTTCATTCACTATATAACCCCTGGAATCAAAAACAACCTGCTCTACAACAGTAAACTTGAAGCCATGAGTAAGATGCTGTGCTATGTGCCTATAAATGGCATTTGTTGACTTACACTTCCTACTATCTAATAAATGTTCATATATCTAATAAATGTTCATATATGCTTTCTTTACATTTTCTGGAGTTTTTTCCCACATAAAATGCATAAATCACAGCAAGCAATATGTACAACATTTCTCGAATCACATGTGAAATGCCCTTGAATGCTATATACTGCCCCTCCAATATGTATGTGTTCACCAACCACTATACTAACACATTGTAAACATCAGCCATAACTTTTCATGCCTCTTTTCCTCTTTAAAGAAGTTGCAGCCCATTCCAATATTTTTTTGATTGACATATCCTTTTTATATACAATATGGGGGCTATCCCCTATTTTGTTATACATCTATGGGTCAAAAGAAAATATAACCCAGTTCTTTTTGAGACATTGAAAAAATAGCCTGACTATTTAAACTGCAGGTAGTGATGAATGACTTATATTCCTTCTTGTCTTGAAGTATATGGGTTTGGGTGCTAGTGACCATCTCCCCAATATTAACTACATCTGTGGGGAACTGTGTCCAAAGGTATGGGTTTGTAAATACCTGACTCTTCCTTAATTATAACCTCTTGCTTGATTGCATCTAAAAATGTGGTTGGATAACCCCTCCTCATGAACATTTGCATAACATTCTCACATTCATCTAGAAATATTTGGGTATCTGTGCTCATCCTGGCCATTCTTATGTGTTGGCCTTTCACTACTGTCTTTTTCTGGTGCATAGGATGCCAGCTCGTAAAATGCAAGCATATGTTCAAAAAAGTGGGCTTATGGTAAATATTGGCAAACAAAAAGTGGGCTTATGGTAATTATTGGCAAACAAGGCTTAATATTCAAAGTTCTTAGTAATTTCCACAACCAAGAAACAGATTTTTTATTTGTTGAAGGACCAGGAAAACTTTAAAAATGGGACAATATTATTAATATAATTAAACAATTTGGCCAATCTAATTTCTGAGTCAGTCCACAAAATAAAAAATATCATCCAAAAATATGGCGCAAAAGGTTGAACAATGTCTATAATTGCTGTTGAAAATAAATGCTTTTTCCCAGTAAGCCATAACCAAATTGGCTTAGCCAGGGGCACAAGCTGTCCCCATGGCTAGGTCAGTAGCTTGTTTAAAGTACTGTCCTTCAAAAAATAAAAAAAATGTTACTGAGAACCATCTCCATAAGTACAGTGATAGTGCTGATACATCCACTATCCAACTTAAAGTTCAACAACATGTCCTCAAACCACAGTAATCCATGTCCATGATGAATAACAGAAAAAAGGTCATTCACATCAGTAGTGACAAAAATCAATTTTCATCAAATTTAACAGTACTCAGCTTTTCCAAAAGATCCTATGAATCTCTACAGACTCATGGGATACTTTTGACTCTCCCTTTTATTATATAATCTATCTACTTTGTGATATAATGTGTTTAAGATGTCTTTCAGTCTACAATTCACCTGAGGGGAGGCTTTACTAACTTTTTATGGACCTTCAGGATACCTAAAATACCTGCTGTAACTGGCTTATCATTATTCAAAAATTCATAATCCCGCTCATCAAGTTGGTCTTGCATCAACATGTCATACAACAAGGTGTCAATTTTGGCATAAGCAATAAAAATTTCATTTCTAGAGACACCTAAATAAGTGTTGGACGATAACAAAGACATCATTTTATTGCTGTAATCACCACTAGTCATGAATACCACCCCACCCCACATTATCTGGTTTCATGACTCTTATTTCCCTGTCTTGTCAAATCTCTTTAAGTAAAGAACTCTTATCCTTTGTCAAATTACAACATTTGTTCTTGACGGGTTTATTACATACACTCCTAATGTCATATTTACACAGTTTTTCAAACATCAAAATACAATTATTTAAAGGGGGCGTAAATAAACTACTAGTACTAATAGTGGGAGTATTATAATTCCCAGTATTTTGAGAAAACCATAAGCCAAGATTTAGTTTATGTGTGCATAGTTTAAGGTCTATAAGAACATCTGCTGTATTTGCATGTTTGGCTTGAATGAAACTCAGCCCTTTATTTAATAAATCAGCATGCTCAACATTGACAGGTTTACAGGTGTAATTATAAATAGTATAGTCTTTAACATAATTCTTTACCAGTTCTGGTTGGGAGGTGAGGTTTGCATCCACAATATTGTCTTTAAAGGCACCTGGAACTGGAATTAACATTTCTTGTTGTTCTTGTTGAAATATTTCGTTGGTTTGGCACCTTGTCTACTGAAATTGTCTTTGTAAAAGTTTTTCTTTAAATACTCCTTACCTTGAATCCACTCCAATCTCAGTAGCTGCTCCTGTTCTAAAGGATCCACCCCAGAAGGGGCCCCATTTGAAGACTTGCCCCAGGATTCAGCAAATGTCTGTGCAAGAATAGCTTATTCTTGCACAGAAGGGACTGTTCCCATACAGCACAGCAGCGTGCCATGCATATTCATGAAGGCACACTGTTCTGTCTAAGAGCAGTGCTCTCACAATACACATGCCCCCTGCAGTCCGGAATTGCCGAAAGGCAATATAAAATTAATGAATGTCTCCATGGACACTTTAGTGTCTGTTGAGAAAAATAACAGACAGCCTGCCTCAGAAAAACACAAATATATGGCAGAATATACACATTCTGACATATATGTGATCACCAAAAAAGAAAAAGAAGTGCAGTCCAGTAAAATGGCAGTGTGACATACTGCATACCCCTTCCAAAATACATGCTAATGCATAGCCTGTCATTCTATCAATGTTCTAAGTTTCTAAAAGCAATATTTAAAATATATTCCTTATTTTTTTTTTTTCTGTGTAATAAAGTTTAAGCGTAGCTGCACAGGTTTGCTAGTCATGCAGCTATGCATAGCAGAGTTTAAACATCAAAAGAAGTTAAATAGAAATATGCACAGTATCACTAATGCAACTGGAATAGTGTAGTGGTTAGAGTGTTTGTCTAAAATACAATCAGTCATGGTTTAAGCCCCACAACAATCCATACAATTTCATATGTGAAAAACAACTAAAATGTATTTTTCATAAATAGGCAGTAAATATTATTATGTATATGTTA
>NC_056726.1:1774087004-1774092004 GCF_019279795.1 Protopterus annectens | reverse complement strand
CAAGGTTGAAACCTACAGACAGTATTAATAAAGATACATGTGGTGCACAAGCAACACCTCACTCCACCGCAGGCCCACCATCCCCATCTTTACCTTGCTGCTGCCAGTGTACACCTTTAGGTTTGCTGTTCTTTAGCAGGAACTATGCTGGTAGACATGGTGTTATACATTTGGAACACTACAAAATGACACTCATGTGTGGCCCATAGTTGTCAAGCATCTGCAATAAGGCTGAGGATGGGGGAGGATGTCATCCTGAAACATAACAGTAAACTGAAGCATACATCCAAAGCTCACTAAGAATGGCTGTATCTGAACACAGTCAAGGTCATGAATTGTGCCAGACATAGCCCTGATTCCACAGCAATAGTGAAAGCACTGTGTGACCTCCAAGGGCTGTGCACATGAGCTGACATTGCAATCCAGCAGAGTTGGGGGACATTTGTAGGTTGGAGTGACCAAATAATGGCAAGTGAAGATGGGCCATGCTAGTCTATCCCTTCCAGGAATAGTAACTGCTGGCTATGTCAATGTATCAAGCCAGGCTAACTCGAATGTGTAAAAATCTGTTAACCAGTTTACTGTGTAATTTAATTTAATCCTGACTTGTGCTCAGGACTAACTGTAACCTGTGGAACTTGTTTAACTTGCTTACTTATGTAATCTCTGTAAATAGTCTGTTTGTAATATGTAATGCTGGCATTATGTAATGCTGTATCTGCTTACCCTTGGAGCTTTTCTCCCCGGGCCTCCGCTGAAAATGGACATGCATCCAGTCTGACTATCCCGGTCAACAAATGTAAAATAAAAATAAAATAAAATATTTCACTTAACAGGTGCTGTAACAAATGATCATGTTAAGAGTGTGCACACTTATGCAACTCACATATTGTATGGATTTTAATTAGCATCTCCACAAGTAACACATTTGTTTGATACTGCATTTGTATGCACAGGTCATATGCCACATATCAGGTGTGTGCAATGTTAACATATGCAGTATTGTGGCCCCATTGCATATCAGGGAGGAGGCTGACATATCAATAAGGGTATGTACACTCCTCATAGCCACAGTAAACTTTGAAGGTTGTCAGTGTAATTGGATTTTATTTGCTCATACATGCACTGCTGCTGATGAGATCTGCAAATCAGAGGTCAGGCATTCACTATTGACATCTGTCCTCATATCATCCCAGGTATGTGTCAGACAAACACATACAGGCTGTGAGCAACAGAGCAAACATAACTGCCACACATATACACATTCAGCAATGGTGTGTACACTCGTGAGGTATGGTGCACAGTACATGCCAGGGTGCTAAACAGGTGTACAGCAATACTGTGTACATGAGGGCAGTGTGTTGCAGGGGAAAAGGCGTCACCTACTAACACAATATATATATATATATAATGTTGGTAACAAGGATTGAGTATAGCTGCAGTGCATGCTGTTGCATGCCATATGTCAATCATGTTGAATGTTGGGTCATGAGAGGTCTGTGTAATATCTTTGTGCCACCTCACCTGTAAGTGTGTATGTGTGTGTGCGCGTGTGTGTGTGTGTGTGTGTGTGTGTGTGTGTGTGTGTGTGTGTGTGTGTGTGTGTGTGTGTGTGTGTGTGTGTGTGGTGTGTGTAGAGGTAAGCAATGACATACAGGTCTTAAATTAGGTTTTTTGTTTTCCCCTCACAGGTGGCGAGGTGGGTCAGGGTCTCTCCTGTAGGCAAACTGATGTTAGTGTCCATACAGTCTCTGACAATGATGATAGGTAAGGTGAGGCACAAGCAGGGTTGTCAGGGGCTGAATCTGTGCCATTGGTTGACATCCCACTTTTATTCACCCCATTCCCACACACAGTCACAGTGCCTACACATACCCCATCACCAGTGGCCATAGATGAGGGAAAGTTGGTGGGTGGTGGCATGGGACAGGACAGTGTGGTGACTATGGCAAGTGTGTCTGTACACAGCCGCCATAGCCAGATGACTGGTGAGGTACCACAGGGACAGATGTACAGGGGTGCTCATAGGAAAGCTGCTGGCCATCATGCTCCTGGCAGAAGTGCAAAAGCAGGTGTCACCAGATGCATGTTTTGGGCCATCATGGAGGCACAGGCATGTATGAAACATTATACCAGACAGAGTCTGAGGCTCCAGAGGGCTACTCATTCTGCTGTACTTGACAACATCCATGATCTTGCAGGTGCCCACCGTTATTTTGAAGAGGTCCTGAATAGACGGTTGGGTAAGATGGTGGGAATCCTCGACAGTGCAATGTCTGTGTTAGAGCATATGGTGGGAGTAGGGCAACAGCCACATGGATGTAGGTCAGCAACACCAACAACTGGAGGTCTACATGGACATGCAACAAGTCACAGTCGCTCCTGTAAGCTCCCGTAATGGCAGTACCAGCACCAGCACTGCAGGGGGGGTGCTGTCCACACCACAACACAGCAGGCCACGTGGTCCTGGCCAGTCCCAACAGGCACCCAGATCCAGCGGACATTTGTCATCATCAGGAGAGAGTACCATATCTGGGCTTGTACCTGCAGTGCCTGTGGAACCTCTGCAGGCACAGTTCCCGTGTCCATGGCCAGACACGGTGAACTGCACACCCTGCCACATGTGGTCTGCAGCTGTCCAACACATCCCTGTATAGGACAGCCATATGGCAGAACTGTGTGCATACATACACACACACATCACCAACACAGCTAGGTCACCTCCATACCTACACACACCTCATCTGCACAGCCCAATTGATAATGAAACCCCCTAACACACACACATGTGATGTCAACCAAATGGCTCAGCCTAGATTTCTGGCAAACCCACAACACATCCTGTGCGTATGATGATACCTGTGCCACATCCCTGTCATCCATACCATCGATCCAGGGACAGGCTAATATGGTTACGATGCACAGGGTGAATCTTCTAAGGTTTAGCAATGTAATGCTGTGTAACATGTTTTCACCTGGAAAGTTTAATGCTTACATGTCAGGATGTGTAGCTGCCCAGCCATGATGCATTATAACTGTTATTAACACTGACTGATTGTGTTCTCCATAATTTGTGTTGTATGTGTCTATGTGTCAGCAGGATGTTGGTCTGCTGTTGTTTCCTACAAGAGGTATGGTACTGTGGTGACACATTGACTGTGTCATATCCTGGGTATAGCTGAACACAAGTAATAGGTCTGCATAACAGTTACTGCATGTGGCACATGGCTGATAGGCCTGAGGGGTGTATACAGATGAGTGCATGATGGCTGATGTCAGCAGCCCTTCTACAGTGAACAATGGTAAGTGTACTGGGTGACACACACCAAATGTTTGTGAATAGTACACACTCACACATGAAGGCTTTGGTGTTGATTCAATACACAGAAAATACTGTACACATGGATGTACTTAATTTTGCAGGGAACCCATTTTAGCCTATGTACTTCCACCAAGACAAAATAGGCAAAACAGTAAATAATCAGTCTGCTAGTTTAATGTCATTGATGAAGGTACTGTCAGGGTATATGTCCTCTTCTTCAATGTAGTGCAATCCTGGAGTTGGTAAACATAGGTGTGCTGGTGTGGGTGGCACAGCCCTCCACTTTGGAGGGTGTGGGGTGGCGTAGAACCACACATAGTGTGATTGACAACTACTTAACCTGTTAACATAAACTGTACAGTATTACAGCAGACTAAGTGAGGGGATACACACAACAATAACCCCAATGAGAGTGGCTGTGCCCACAACATCCATACCCAACTATATATACCATCTCCAGTATCACTGTACAGCTGTACAGTGGAGAAGAGGGCATTTACATATCTACTACTAGTTTTGATGGAATGATTTTCCACAAGATGATTCCTTTGAAATGTTAGCATTTGCCATTGAGTTCTTGGACAGATAACCTCATGGGACATGTATTTTTTTGCACACTGAAGTAGATCCCTTCACATACACACACACTTACTTGGCAACACTGAGAGTAGAACCCCTACCTAGATACTTATTGCTACTAATGTGTTTGGCCTTAATTGCACACACCACACAGCCTTTAGGATGAAGTGTGTCCTGAGTTTCTTGTTAAGTGAAGAACATCACCAGGCCTTGTACAGTATGGTAATGGGGATTTACTGGGTGTTAATGAACAATACATAGTATGACATATTGTCATATACAAATTAACAAACACATAACAGTCATAGACACATCTGAAAGACCTGGGTTTATGAGTGCTAACCACCTTGTCAGTGAGTCCATTCTGTTACAGATAATTTGCACACAGCACATGCATCATTGGGCTGGATAGTGTATTCAGTTACCTGCATGGTTGATGGTGACAGTGGTCCTCATACAGTGGACCTTGTGACATGTACTGGGGATACCATGGTGTAAAGATAGTATACCCAGCACGCACACCCCACATTGGATATTTTACTCACTGAAACCCATGATAATGCTCTGACATACCCTCATTCACACATTGACCAGGACTGCAATACAACCCCTTTGTCTATCTCATCAAGCTACTACAGGGATATGCATTTATTGCACATGCCACAGGGATAGTAGGGTGAGGATTTGTCATGGCTCTCCTAATGTTAGCAACATCACTATCCCTTATAATGTATGGCAAGGTGTATTGCATTTGGAGAATGTGGCCTCAGAATGCTGTATCCTGCAAATATGCACACTTGCACACATACACACACTTGCTAGGACTCAGAGTGTAACCCATGCCTATCTACCCATTTGTACAACAGTGTTATGCTGGTACTGCAAGCTCCAGGTAGCCCATAGGGTGAAGAGTGTAACAAGGTACATTTAATGTCCATTACAGCAGCAGCCATTTCTAACTATGACAGTGGGGTTGTAGTGGGTGAGAAGGCCTTCATGGTATTATCAACTACACGTTTACAAACACACAGACACTGTTATTCTCAGTAATGCACACTGACACATTTGTCAGTATTGGGGTCCATAGGTGCAGGTGTTC
>NC_056726.1:1773949504-1774082004 GCF_019279795.1 Protopterus annectens | reverse complement strand
CTACTGTACAGACTACAACAGAATGTCCAGGTTTTGTCCTCAAATATAAGGCCTACTATACATAACATGTCTAGCAGTGTGATATCTTACTGACTTGTTATCAGGTATGATGTCAGTAAATAATGATGTACTGGACTTATGCACCTCTTACTGCATGACATATGGACAAAGGTTGACAGACTTGGGGGACGGAAGCACAAACACAGGGCCAATATTGACATATTGCTGTGATAAACTGATACATTTCCTGGTGTAACAGGGTTTGTTGTGACATATCTCTTCTGAGGGATATGAAGTCAGTAACTCACATGGATGTCACCATGTACTGACTGCAATCATCAGAGTATACTACTGCATTTCTAAAGATAGAAATGTGTGAGTAGCACATCACATGTAAGACTCCAAACTCTGGCCAGTCTGCAGATAGCCCTACAGGTGAGAGTTTCCTCAACCACATAACACTGTCATGCCAGACTTTAAATCATGTAGAACAGCCATATCAACACAAACCATGTTAAATCATTACTTCAAATGTAGAACAGCAATACTTATATTCTGTCTCCATGTCTGGAACATCCCGCTCTTGTTTGTTGGCCTGTATCCACAGTGTATGTTGTAAGAGATATTTCCAACTACCCTCTGCGATACTGTTTGTCAAACACCCACATGAAGTCCTGCTCACAGTGAAGGAAAAGGGCCAACACTCACATGAAGTGCTTAGTTATAGGTGTGTATTTCAATGCAACTGGCTATAGGAATGATACCACAGCTGTTCCACATGGAATTAGCATGTGGGGGACTGCAATTCGTGCACAGGCCATCAGCTGATCATGAGCATTACTTACAAACCTCAAGCTGCTGCCTATGCAAAACAGAGGTACTTTTTCACATCCAGCAGAGAAGGAGAGAGAGAGAGAGAGAGAGAGAGAGAGAGAGAGAGAGAGAGAGAGAGAGAGAGAGAGAGAGAGAGAAACAAAGTAAGAAAGGAAGGGAGTAAGAGAGTAAGAGCCAAGTGTGTTTGTGCATGATCCGTGGGTGGAGAGTGGTATCTGGGTATTATAACGGTTGCCTATATTGTTTACTAATCCATACTGTCACATAGTAATTGCACATGGCTGTACACATCTATGGCTGAGGATTGTCTACAACCTCTACAGTGTTTGAAAACTGTTGGCTTTGTAATGTGGACAATGGGACATATAGGTCCTGAATATAATGATGTAGCAAAACCCACACTGCAATGGATCTTGGCATTACACAATCACCCCAAAAGGATACTGATGACACACACACACACACACACACACACACACACACACACACACACACACACACACACACACACACACACACACACACACACACACACACACTTACCAGTACTGAGTTTCAAACCCCTACCTGACTATGTATTGTTATTACAGTGTTACACAGTTATTGTATTCACCACGGAACGTACATGCCAGAGAGCTGTCCAAAGGTGTCTTTGAAGGTGAGTGACATTAGCAACAGTGCTAAAGGAGGGGTAAGGGAAGTGTAGTAAGTGTGAATGTCCACAAACACATGTGTCAATGAAGACACACGCACTCTCTCAGGGAAACACACACGTTATCCCAGTTGGCAGGATCAAGATTAGAACTTCTCCCCAATTAGTTTTCTGTTCTACAGTATTATACAGTTATCACAAGCACCACAGAGCTTATATGGCTGATACATGACCAAAGGATTATTTTAAGGTGAATGACATCAGCAGGCATGCTAAAGTAGACACACACACACACACACACACACACACACACACACACACACACACACACACACACACACACACACACACACACTTGCCAGTACTGAGATTCAGATCCCTATTTAGCTATATATTACTACTATAGTGTACCGCATTTATTGCACATGCCATGGAGTTTATATGATGGATGTTGTCCCAAGGTACTTCTAAGATGAGGAACATCACCAGCCCTTATAAATATTGGCATTGGGTGATGTAGTGGGTGAGAGATCCCAAAAATAATTTTACCCTAAACACACATTTACATCTACCAGGGGTGAGATTCAAACCTCTATCTAACAATCTTCACAGATCATTATGTCGTGATAGCTTTCACGGCTGCCAGAACACATATTCATGATAATGCCCTGGGCATCACTCACAACCTGGAAGTTGATGTAGGGGAAGCTCTTGCGGTTTATGTAGACCCTACCCAGCTCAGCAGGTGGTGCTTTGATGTGTATGTGCGTGCAGTCTATAGCACCCACTGCCTCAGGGTATTCTGCTATTTGGTGGAAGAGACACATATTTCTGGTCAACCCACACTGCATGTGCTGACATGGCATCCAGGAACTGGTGGAGTACCCTGGATGCTGATGCCTGTGAGATCCCCATGATATCCCCAGTTGGCCTTTGGAAGGTACCTGTGTCTCATATTCGTAAGCCTACACATACCTTAGTATCCACTGGGATGGGTTTCCCTCTGTTGGTTCTGTGTGTGAGACATGGCCAGCACAGCTCAAAAATCTGCTGTAAGATGTCCCTGTCCACCCTATAGCGCTCCACTATCTCCAGCTCATGAGGCCCTTGGTAGGTTACCCTGGGTCTGTACACTGTACTCCTCTTTCTCCTCACTGTGGGTTGGTTATCAGTATTCTCATCCTCACCACCCTCTGCCACTTCCACATATTGATGCACAAGAGCGACAGCAGCCCCTATCATTTTGTTAGTTTTGTCAGGTAAAATTTCCCTGTCTGTGTACACCAGTGGTGTAGAGTTTGTGGGAAAAACCAGAGTGAAAGGTCTTTGCATAGTTTACAGTAGTGTGCTGGGCTAGGCTGCTGCATGTGTACTTGGCTGATTCTGATACATTTCACCTGCCAGCTTTGCTAGTTCTTCTTGATTGCCTTCCTACTGCTGTTTTCCCTTGTCATTGCCTTCCCATTTAAGCCCTGAGGCACGCCGCATATACCCAGTGCTCAGATGTGAACAGAGCTGCTATTTCCTGTTTTTTTTTTTTGTTTTGTTTAAAATCCGGTGCATGGCACGCACACCCATTTAGGCAATGTAAACACTGCTAGGCAGCCTCAGACACACACCCCACTTCCTTAGCTGTGCTTAGCTAAGGGCAAACATGGGCCACAGAGCTCCAATAAGCTTACAGCATGCATGACACTCCCCCTTATGAAGTCATCTACCTCTTATGCTTATACCATGGTGTTGCTGCACCTATATGGTTGAGTGCAAGCTAACATTAAGGGGAAATCTGTGATTTAGTATCAATCCCCTCATTTACATAAAACTGACTGCTAATGCATGGTTACAAAACTGACACTTAGCCTTTCCCCTTACTAACCACTATTCCATGGTATTGTTGTCTTATGAATGCCATTGACTATTATGGCAGAATGCTGATTTTGGTTTAAAAGCTTATTTTCAACTTTCTTCATTATTTTTGGGCCAATCCGTTTTGCGCATCGCTGCCCTATGCTTAAACAACTGAAATCAGCCAAAAAAATTAAAAATTATTTTTTTATAATTTTGCAACTATTTCCCATGCCAGTGGCCATATATATGGCCATTGGCATGCCTACTGCATTGAATACATGCTGTCTTTGGAG
The DNA here is from genome assembly GCF_019279795.1 of Protopterus annectens. NCBI lineage: Eukaryota > Metazoa > Chordata > Ceratodontiformes > Protopteridae > Protopterus > Protopterus annectens. The sequence continues at coordinate 1,774,078,377 of NC_056726.1, read as the reverse complement.
ATGTCAAGCCTCCGTTTTGTAATTTGCAGAAATGTATTTGGTTACTAGCCGAATACATTTCTGCAGGTTACACTATTCCTGCACAGACACCTGCCTGTTCCCTGGATTGCTAATTCACCTCATTTTCATGGTTTTCACCTGCAAATGGGGTAATTAGCAAACAGAAGCTGTGTCCATGCAGGAATAGTGTAGGAGCGCTCGTGCACGTCCCGGCAGCTTGTTCCTGGATTGCTAAACGGCCATATTGTGTGCAGCAGCTCTTGCACTATTCCTGCATGCTGTGCAGAGCTTGCTGAATCCCGGGGAATATCTGTTTTGAAATACATGTTACACACTTGTTTACTTTTGTGATACTTTCAGCTGTTGATGTTGAACTAATTACAGTTATGCCTGCTCTTTTTTTCTTTTTCCAGGATTAACCAGTTTGATACATTATATTTTCAGATACTTCTGCAATCTCACAATATAATTCATGGATAGAGTGTTATGAAAGCATCCAGAATTATCATAGGTTCATAGGTTCATAGGTAGGTACTAGGCTACTGGCCCAAGGGCCTAAGTAAGCCTAGCCAACAAGGTTCCCTGGCTTACGCCACCCAAGAAAGTTATTTTCCTGTGCCCCTTATGAGCAGAGCCACAGAAGTGATTCCCGGGGCATATTTCCTATTTCCCATCCACTCATCAAGATTTTTCTGAAGAGTGTTAATCAGGAACTTTGCTTGACATAGATGGGTAGCTTGTTCCAGAGAATGGGAAGTCTCTGGGACAGGAATCTATCCCTCCAGCATGTTCTGTTTATTGTGGTGAAAAGGTTTAGGTCCCTAGAGTGTGTAGCTTGGAGGGATTGGGATTTCTTTAGGTGCAGCATGTCCAACAGCTCTGGGTTTGACATAGCTTTACATGTTAGGCAGAGATCAACTCGGAGTAGGCGATATGCTACAGAGAAAGTTGAAGTTTTTTTGAGACAGTCAGTGTGGGGCATCTGTTTGAGGCCACTAATCCTCTTTGTGAGGTACTTCTATGGCCTTTCCAGTTGCTGCAGATGTCTTGTGAGGTACATTCCAAAACGGGCATTATACTCTATAATATAATCATGAAATCTCTTGCCATTATCACTAATTTGTACTGTAAAATGTGTTCATGTAGCTATCGTGGGCTTGTCTAAAAATGGGCTATGTAATTATTATGTAATTATCATGCAATGTCAAGTGAGTTTGCTACTTCTGCCTCTTGCATTGTTTGCCTCTGAATACTCCTGTCTATTGTGAGCATGGTGTATTCATCTTGACCTTGCAGCCTGGGTCATGGCTGAAAAAGATTTGCAGACCAGTCCACTTTCTTGGTTAAGAAATGCAAGTAAAAGTTCATAACAGGTACATACACATTAACAACTAAGTTTAATACATATATAAGAATATATCTATTGCTTGAACTATCACAAATTCAAACTCAAAAATAATAAAAAAAAAAAAAACAAAGAGGTTAGAAAAAAAAAACATAAGCAAAAATTAATACTTTCTTTAGAGGTGCACAAATCCCTCTGTACCACTCCTCTCCTTTTTGCAATTTATATATACCAACTACTCTAATAATGGGGGTGTGGTGCACTAGTACCATTCCCTAATGATCAATGAAGTAAAAATCATAAAATCTGCTTGAAGCATTGTCACCTTACAGCACAAGGTCCTCTAGTTTGATTCTTGACTTAGGTGCCTTGTGTGTGTGTGTGTGTGTGTGTGTGTGTGTGTGTGTGTGTGTGTGTGTGTGTGTGTGCGTGTGTGCGTGTGTGCGTGTGTGTGTGTTTGTGTAGTTACTACCACATGGTTTAAAGCTGCAAAGAGCACCTCAGCTATGCTGGGCTACAATGTTTCCACACAATTAGACCAGCTACTGCACATGCAAGGGCCAAAGTTGGAGGTGTCTCAATCTATATCTGCAACAAAATCACCTCAAGACTAGTCAAACAGAATAATGCTGTTGAGCTTCTCCATGTCCACATTTCCATAGACAACATCCCATATCATATCCTTGCATGCTATAGGTCAACCTCTATGACCCAAGTAATCCATAATTCATACTTTGACTTACTGGGGGCCCTCACCATTCAACCCAATATCATATTCATGGGTGACTTCAACTACCCCACTATACACTTGGATACCTACAAAACCTCAGACTTACAGGCTCAGAGATTCTTCGACTTTGTAAACACAAATACCTTGGACCAGATAATCCATATGTCCAATAGGGGTGCAAACGTACTCAACCTGGTACTCACAGATGTGGGAGAACACTGTACATCTCCCCTCCCCCCAGAGTACCAACTTGTCTGGTAAGGTCAGACCACAAAGCTGTCTCCTTCAAAATAAAAATCAGCTCTGTAATCCTGGCTAGCCCTATATCATTTCTGAACTATTCTAAGGTAATCTTCCAAGTACTAGTCAATAACCTGTCAACATTTTAAGCCCATCAAACCCTGAAAACACAGCTGCTTGTGCAAATTTGTTTGCAGAAACTCTGTACAATCATGCCAGTAAATGCACAGAGAAAGATTTGCCTACCAGAAATAAGTCAAGAACTAACTAAAAAACAAATATACCTGGTGGAATCCAAACATAACAAGAAAAGAAAGAAGGTCATAGGCAAGATTACAAAGTGTTACATCCAGCATTGTAAACGCACTCTCATCAATCTAAACAAATAATTAAGAGGCCAAATTAAGTCTACTAAATCCAAATTTGGGACAAGTCAACTAATCAAGCAAAGAACAACCATAAGGCTTTGTTTGGTTGTGTCAGAAACCTCAATGACAAGCACACAGCACTATGCTAAACTGATTGTAAATGGAGCCACTTGCACATAGCTGGAAGATATAACACGTCTGCTGGCTGTAACATTCAAGTCCAGTTTTAACCCCCTCGCTACCTCAGTCCTCTCTCCGAGAAAATGCTATCCAAAATAATTCAATGCAAAAAACCTCTAAGGCCGAAAACACTGTATCAATGGGCTCTGATAAGATACCAGGATGCCCCTGCCTGTAGCCTGAAACATGACCTATTGGGGTCAGTGGAGTTACTGTTTTTAAACATGGCTCCAAACAGGCTTTGTGCCATGTAAATGAAAAAATGAAATGGTCATTTCTCTGCACAAGGCTGGGCCATCAAGAAACACTGGGAATAACCGAACCACAAGTCTAACTAGTCTCATATGCAATGCCACTGGAATAATTATAATGGAATGATTAATAAGGACATAGAAAACCTTTAAAAACTAGGTACAACCCAGTTTGTTTTCATCAAGAGCAGATTACACCTACTCATCCTGGTGGAATTCTTTGAGGAGGTCAAACAAGGCAATGAATGAGGGCAAAATGATACATATTGCCTGCTTTGAGCTGGCTAAGGCATTTCATATAATGCCCAACTTGGGCATTGCAAATAAAGTCCCTGATAAAGGCATAAACCCATATGTTACACAGTAGATATCCAGGCGGCTTTCAGATAGGACCCAGGAGGTTAGGATAGGGGAGACAACCTCCGTAAAGAGGCTGGTCACTAGGGGAGTCCCTCAGACCTCTCTGCTGAGTCCTTTCCTTTTTTTGCAGCTAACGTTTGGAAGCCAATGCCAATGTCAAGGGCCTCTGGTAGATGAAGTTTGCAAATTACTACAAACTAGCTGCAATCATAGAATTCCCCCAATACACTAACATAGTACAGGAAAAACTAGCACAGACAAATTACTGTTAACAAATCCACAGCTTAAATCTCAGTGTCAAGAAATCTATAATAGTACCCTTTAGGAACTCAACCACCTAAGGAAATTACCTCATCAGCAGTACAACCCTAAGGGTAGAAACACTAGTCAGAAATTTGTTTACACATGTAGAAGGTTAGCAGCAGGCTTTCAACCAACATGGGTTTAAGGTAGTAAGGAAATCATTCTATGCTATTCAACTTAAATCCAAGGGCATGACATCTATGGCCAAGGAAGTCATTGTTCCACTATAATTGTCTTTCATCACGTCTGTTATTGAGGATCAAGAATACAGGGCACAAACAGCATGTCCTATGCAGATCACCTCCAAGCCCTACCTCTATAGTCTGTTTTCCATAGAATGTTGAGAAGCGAGCTATACCTGGCATGCAAGACATCCTTTACGTAACTGAACAGGCACATGCAACAACTGGAACATCCTCTGAGGTTCCTCACTAAAAGAATACAGGATGTAAACAGCATGCCTCATGCAGATCACCTGTAAGCCCTATCTCTATACTCTGTTTCCTACAGAATGTTGAGAGTCGATCTATGCTTGGCATACAAGGCATCTTTGGAGCCCATGCTGATGTACCTTTTGCTTATCCGTAAAATGAATAATATCAGAATTACTCAATCTTGGAATTTAAACCCGGTATGACCCTGACCTTGAGTAGCATCTTACCCTCACCAAGAATGATGCCACAATATGAAGACAAGATGATCAATTTCAACAATTGGCTTAAGTATTGGTGTCATTCAAAGGGGATCCAATGCCTGTCAGCCTGGGATGACATGCTCAACAAGCCACGATGCTTCGCTAGGGACAGCTTGCACCTGTCACCCCTGGGCTTTCAGATATTGGAAAAGGCTCTTGCTACCCCATAGTGCCTTTTAGGCAAGGCTCAAAAGACAAACCCACCTCCATAGGTATCACAAGGGATAAGAAACTAAGAGTAATGCTACTCAATGCCAGAAGTCTAAACCTCAAGATGCACGCACTCGAAACTCTCCTTAGCATGGAGAAGATCGATATCTTTGCAGTAACAGAAACTGGTTCAAGGCTCCCGAGAGCACCCCAGCACTACCAGGTTATACCTCATACCATGCTTTTCGGCCCCAAAACTTGGACCGAACCACAAAAGAAGGGGGAGTATCAATATTCGTCAAAGATACCTACACCTCCAGGTTGGTGGAACAGCACGAAGCATCAGAGATTATCCATGTGCAACTAACAGTGGGTAAAACTGCCTTCCAGTTTATAGCCTGCTACAGACCACCCTCCTAAACCCAGGAACCCTACTCGGCCTTCCTGAGAACACTGGAAAATATCAAGGTCTCTCCAAACACCATTATATTGGGCGACTTCAACTACCCAAATATAGACTGGGAGCATTGCTCTAGCTCCAACACCCTAGCCCAAAGGTTCCTAGAATTTATAAACTCAAATGCTATGGAACAACTTGTTACCACTCCCACAAGAGGGGAAAACATACTGGACTTGATCAACACCAACATGGGGACTCTATGCTCCAGACCAGAAGTGTATCCCTCACTGGTAAGATCATACCATAAACTAATCTCACTGGATATTCACATCCCGACCCCACCCCGTGCCCAGAAAACCACAGTGAAAAACTTCTCTAAATCAAATTTCACACTCCTCGAAAACTGAGGTGGAATCCTTCAAAGCCCCCGGGCCTGTGGAAAATACAGCCCAGACCGCAGAATCCTTTATAAATGCATTATATGAACACCTTCAGGAATGCATGGATCATGCAATCCCAAATAAAACCAAGACCCAAGCCTCCAAAGGCAGACGTCCTGTCTGGTGGACCCCAGCCATAAACAAACTATACAATAGAAGGAGGAATCTACTACATGATAGAGCAAAATCCCAAAAAGGGAAGGCATCTCTGATCAGTATTAGCAAAAAACTACGGGCACTCATAAAATTGTCTAAGGCCAGCTTCGAGAGAAAATTTGCACAGGAAACTAAGGATAATCACAAGGCTTTCTTTAGTTATGTTAGGACCCTGGGTGGGAATTCCCAGATATGCTCAGAATTAGTCCAAAATGACAAAAAATACACCGAACCCACTAACATTGCCAACATCCTAGCTGACAGGTTCAGCGCAAACTTCTCCCCCTCCTCCCCACCAAAAGGGCGAATATCTATCCCAGCAGAGTGCTGCCCCCCTGACATCTCAGATACTCAGGTAAGAGCCGCCCTCTCCAAAGCAAAAAACACAGCATCAATGGGACCAGATGGTGTCCCGGGATGCGTCCTACATGAACTCCAAGAAGAGCTAAATCCAAACATAAAACTACTGTTCAATCTCAGCCTTACTACAGTATATGTACCCAAAGAGTGGTGTACAGCAACAGTGGTCCCTCTCCACAAAGGTGGTGCCTCAACGGATCCTGGAAACTATCGCCCCATATGTCTGACTAGCTTGGTCTGCAAAGCTATGGAAAGGGTCATCATGGACCTCATAAATAAAGATATTGGGGACCTACAGACACTGGATCCTACCCAGTTCGGGCTTTGTTAAGGGCAGATCCTGCCTCTTAAACCTGATCAATTTCTTTGAAACAGTCACCAAGGCCATTGACGAGGGGAAGGTGGTCCACACAGCCTACCTGGACCTCGCAAAAGCCTTCAATACAATACCCCACTCAGGCTTTATAGATAAGCTCACCAGCTTAAATATAAACCCCTATTTCACTAGATGGATTGGAAACTGGCTCAAGGACAAAACCCACATGGTTAGAATTGCTGGAGCCATGTCAGACTCCAAACCAGTTACAAGTGGCATCCCACAAGGCTCAGTCCTGGGACCTCTCCATTTCGGTATATATTTCTCTGAGGTACAGGCAAACATGGAACGACTGTGGCTGACCAAGTTCTCAGATGACTGCAAACTGGGCACCATAATCGACTCTCCAGCCGACACAAGCATCTTCCAAAAGGGCCTCATAGAAACAGACAACTGGTGCCAGAGCCATGTCCTCAAGCTAAATGCCAAAAAGTGTATAGTCATCCCCTTTGGCAAAAACAAAGTGCCCACAAATTACCACATAGGTGGTAATCCATTAAGTACAGAAGAAGTAATTAGGGACCTGGGGACCCAAGTTGATAGCAATCTCTCATTTGACAACCACGTGGCCAAAGTGGTTAGAAAAACATTTTATATAGCCCAACTAATCATGAAGGGATTCACATCTAGATCAGGGGAGGTCATTGTGCCTCTTTACTCATCCCTCATCAGGTCCATAATTGAGTACAATGCCCCTTTTGGGATGTACCTTACCAGACACCTGCAGCAACTGGAAAGACCCCAAAAGTACCTCACCAAGAGGATCAAAGGGCTCAAACAGATGCCATATGCTGCCAGGTTAAAGAAAATCCAGCTCTACTCAGTGGCATACCGCCTGCTCAGAGGCGATCTGTGCCTGATGTATAAGCCATGTCCAACCCGTAATTAATGGACATGCTGCACCTCAGAAAATCCAAATCCCATCGAGCTACGAGCTCGAGAGACTTGAACCTCAGCACTGAAATAAATAAGACATGCTGGAGGGACAGATTCATAACCCAGAGGCTCCCTTCACTATGGAATAAAATCCCAGTCCAGGTTAGGCAGAGTCTCTCATTGACTCTCTTCAAGAGGAATCTTGATGAGTGGATGGGAGATCATAGGTTTACCCCGGGTATCACTTCTGTGTCACTGTTAGACAGAGGCACAGTATACTAACCTCGAAAAAGGGCATAGCAAAATTAATTTAAAATGGGTGGTGAAAGCCAAACACACTCTGGCTAGGCTTATAAATGCCCTAGGGCAGATAGCCTTGTATGAACCTATGAACCTATGAACCTATGTCTGTAATCTTTCCCTAGTTACATATACCCCTTAAAATAACCTCTAAGGCTCATAAATGTGCAGGATACAACTGGGAAGCTGTGTGTGTGTGTGTGTTTGTGTGTGTATGTGTGTGTGTGTGTGTGTGTGTGTGTGTGTGTGTGTGTGTGTGTGTGTGTGTGTGTGTGTGTGTGTGTGTGTTTGTGTGTGTGTGTGTGTGTGTGTGTGTGTGTGTGTGTGTGTGTGTGTGTGTGTGTGTGTGTGTGTGTGTGTGTTGTGCTTGTGTGTGTGTGTGTGTGTGTGTGTGTGTGTGTGTGTGTGTGTGTGTGTGTGTGTGTGTGTGTGTGTGTGTGTGTGTGTGTGTGTGTGTGTGTGTGTGTGTGTGTGTTTGTGTGATACAGAAGAATGGCCTGAGAATCTAGATTTCTTTCCTACTTTCCTAGTAAACTCTGTGGATGGCAGCAGCTGTTCATAGAGTCATTATAGGAATCTAACATGACTTGTAATACATAGATGGATATACTAAAACACAAACCTTTCTAAAGCAATCTCTTCTAATCATTATAAATCATAACTATGTTATATGATACAACTATAATATGATGGCTCTTTATAATAAAATGGACAAAAATGATCTTCCAAACAAAAACTATAATTTATTTTGGAAACATTCAGTAAGTATGTTTGATCTCGGTGAGCCATACTGAAACTTGTATCCTGAAAGCAGGGATGTTGTGTTTTTCTCTCCATTAATTAATGCTAGATTCATGCACTTTCTAAATTCAAGAATAGCCCTGCCGCAATGCTTGTTCTTTCTATTCATGCAGTAAGATTTCAAGTGTACACTTTGTGGTAACCTTTATGAATCCAGCCTTTAGAATGAACTATAATCTGGAGTTGGTAACTGAACCAAGAGCTTTTTCACACCACTTTCTTACACAGTTTAAAGTTAAAATGAAACAGTTTAATTTTGATTTGAAGAATTAACTCATGCTTTCCAAAAGAACATGAGATAGATGCTACGATAGAACAGATTCTTAAGTTAGACTTCAATAACCATCAGGTGATACTATCTCTTTTGAGTTAAAATGGACAGCTAGGAAAGTAACAACTTGTTCCTTATTAGTATGGTGTCATACAAGAAGGTTGAAAGGGAGGTATTGCCTGTTCCTTAAAAGTTATGCACCGTACCATTATGAGGTTCATAGACTCATACTAGGTTAACTGCCCTTGTGGGCCATTTTAAACCTAGCCGATTACTCCATGTAAGAATCAAACTGTACAACTTGTGTTTGTAAGGTAAACACCATAACAATTGTACCAACCTCCCACTATTTACAGAGGTTAAAAGGGAAAAGTAGCTATTCTGGAAAATAATATAATTTGGCTTGGTCCTTACAAGCTTTTAATCAGTCTCCAGTTAGATCAAATATTTTGGCCAGATATGCTAAATATGCCAGTAATTCCTTTAAACATTTGCTTAGTTTAATAAACTCTTCATTCAATAATATATCCTCAAAAAAGACGTGGTATATTTATTAAATCAAAAAAAAAAAAAAAAAAACAGAGGCTTTTCTCCAAACTTAGAAAAATGTCTGTGAATCAAAGAAATGCTCATATAAATTCATCAAACATTGAAAATATTCTTGACAAATTTTGGATCCCACTCAAATACCAGATAACATTGTCAAAATAGAGGCAGGAAGAGTTAGAAACTATCTTATCACTTAAATCTAATAAGGCACCCAACTCAGATTACTTTGATGCATATTTTTATTAATAATATGAGCTGTATTTATCCCTAATCTTACTATGATTATGAAATATATAAACACAGAACATCGGATACATATACATCAGTCCAAAAGAATTTTTATTCAAAACTCATGCTTACAAACTATATTCATTAAGAATTACTGTACTTATGATTGTTTCATGTACTAATTTATGTTTACGCTTTAATGACTCTGTTATATGCATTATTGTAACTCAGAAGTGTTTATACTGAAAAGGGGTTTCAGTTAAAAAGGGGTTTTCACTGAAAAGGAGTTTTCATGCTCAATCAGACTTTCTCAGTATACAAATGCAAATAACAAATGAATAATAAATACATCTAGCCAGCTTTTCTCGGTTAATTAATTTTAAAATCTCTAGGTTTTAATCTGTCTTTATGAAGGGAGGATAGATAAAGCATAACACAGCAATCCCAGAAATAATTTTATATCATTATTGTAATCTGAAAATACTGATTAAGAGAACTGAATTAGATACCAGTGAAGCTTTTAACCATTCACAGAGAGACTTGAACCTCAGCACTGAAATAAATAGGACATGCTGGAGGGACAGATTCATAACCCAGAGGCTCCCTTCACTCTGGAATAAAATCCCAGTCAGGTCAGGGGGGAGTCTCTCTTGACTCTCTCAAGAGGAAATTTGATGAGTGGATGGGGAGTGGATAGGAGGGGTTAGGGTTCTCTTTGGTGTCACTGTAGACAGTAGCACAGTATACTAACAAAAAAAAAAAAAACAAAATTAATTTAAAAATTAAAATAAAAAAAAAAAAAGAAATCTGGCTAGCTAGGCTTATAAATGCCCTAGGGCAGATAGCCTAGTATGAACCTATGAACCTATATACCCTTGTTGTATGCTGCACTTAGTGAATTTCCATTTCCGGAAAGCTATATTAAAGGCACACAGGTCATTTACTACTTTGACTAAACATGTCTTACAATAAATTTGAACATCTTCACCCCAATCAGAATGTTTAATGGAATTAGATATGGGTACTCCTATTACCTTATTTAGTTATTTTCTCATTTGGAGTCTTTCACAAAATCATATATGACTTGATTTATACTGGGGTAACCTGCAGCAAGATCAAAGTATATATAACTTCATTTGTAGATGACTTACACTAGAGAATTAATGTTCAGAATGCTTTATATTCTTGAAGAATATAGTACATCAGATTATAAATTTAGTGTGGATAAATTTAACTTATATTCCAGTTAAAAAAATTTCATTTGAAGAATTAAAAATCTTGTGATCAAGAGTATGCTGACTTAATTTTCTTTAGTCAAACTAATATTGGTCGAATACTTAGCAAAGTAAAATTAGTTTTCTAAGTCTGGTCTTCATTTATATTTACTCTTTCCACAGAAGCATCTATAATGACAATACATGTCTTTACAATAAGGGCATTCCTGTCAATCAGTCCTAACATACACATATTCAACCATCAAAAAAACAAGGTTCACAATATTTGATCACAGTCACATAGACATTCATCACCCACATGCACACTTCAACATACACATACATCTAGATTTTCAAATCGCTAACTAACCCATGTGAGACTATCCAGGCAGACAGAAATACTCACACACGCGCACACATTCATGTAGCTGTATCTATGATCTTACAGATACAGGCATACACACACACACACACACACACACACATGCACGCACGCACACACGCACACACACACACACACACACACACACACACACACACACACACAATAGCATTCCACTCTTGCATCTTTACTGTACTAAACTGCATACTAAATGCTTCCATAAGAGTGAACAGGCGACTGCCATCTTTTGACAGTTTTCACTTTTTCCTCCAGCAGTAAAGTATTATACTGCCAAATGATTATTTGAATAATTCTGCAACATACATTGTGAGCTTCTGCCATTTCCTGTGGAGACAACATAGCTAATTAGCATTAGCTGTTCCTTCAGATTGCCACATTAACATATAGCTCTACAGGCAAGACTGCCCTCCATGCTAAGGCCTGTGCTAGTGGCAAATCTCAACTGAAGGGTGGTCTAGAAATCAGAAAGGTTTACTTCAAGTGGGGAAACATCTATGTTAAGGCTTTCTATTCATTGTAAACCTTAATGAATCCTAGCCTGGGTTTTCTTTCTTGTTCTTCACTATATAAAACCTTATTAGGGTGGCTACAGTAAAGGTCTTCCCCTTGTACAGGAAGTTTTTGATTTGGCTAGGATATCACAGTAACATAGTTTTCTTTCCTTTTTATATTATATAATAGTTGACTGTAAATGCTACCACGATAAACAATTTTACAACTACTGGACAGTACTTTTAAAAGATATAGGTATGTTTCCAGATATGGAGAATTTCTGGTCAAATACATAAAAATTCTTCTAGACCCAACATTCATTTTCCAACAAGACATGTTACTTCTTATTGTGTACCTGCCCCCCCCCCCCAAAATGAGTTGCTATTGACAAAATGTCTATCCTACCATCCTCCATATTTAAAAGCAATTCAGCATCTCAATTATTTCCTATACTTTGGAAATATAGTTCCAAAAACAGCATTTGGGGATTTATTATCAACTGTTTCAAAAGACAGACAATATTAAATTATTTCTAAAACTGTAAATTGTTCAACGTCTTCTAGACATTTCAAGTCTTGTTTAACAAATGAAAATTTATGCAGAAATTGAGTAATCTAGATAATATTTTTTATACTTTTAGACTAATTAATATCTTTTCTCTGGATAGATTTTAACATGACATTTCTGCTGTAAGGGAGACCTGGTTTAAAGCAGCAGAAAGCACCCCTGCACTACCAGGCTATAACTCATTCTAGACCTTTTAGCCCCAGAACATGGACCTAAGCTCTAAAGGTGGTTATGTCTCCATATTCATAAAGGATATGCACACCTCCAGACTAGAAGTCCAGCATAATACATCTGAGATACTTCAGATACAACTAACATTGGGTAAGATGGCAATTCAGGTCATAGCCTGCTATGGGTCCCCAACCATGTCCCAAGACTCTCACTCCATGTGCCTAAGCACCCTGGAAACTATTAAGGTCCAACCCAATACTCTCATACTAGATGACTTCAACTACCCCTCAATCAACTGGGAAAACAACTTGTGCACCAATACACTGGCTCAATGCTTCCTGGAATTCATCAATTCCAATGCCCTGGACTAGCTTATTCTTATCCCCACTAGAGGAAGCAACATCCTTCACCTGGTTATTACTAACATGGGCAACTGTTGCTCTACACCAATAGTCAATTCCTCCCTTTTTAGATCCGACCACAAACTAATCACCATGGAAATCCACATCTCAGCCACACCACCCACAAAAGTAACCACTATGAAAAACTTCTCCAAAGCTGACTTTGGGCTCCTAAAAACAGAGGTGGCTAACTTCATGGCACACATGTCAATGAAAAATAGATGCATGACTGCCGAATCATACACCAATGCACTGTACGAACACATACATAAATGCATGGAACTAGCCATACCCAACAGAACCAAGACGCTCTCTTCCAAAAAAAGAAGTTAATCTGGTGGTCTCAATAAACTCTACAACAAAAGGAAGAAATTGTTGCAGAAAAAGGTGAAGTCCCAAGACTGGAAAAACTCCCTTATTAGCCTCAACAAAAAGTTGAGATCCCTTATCAAAACCTCGGAAGCCAGCTATGAAGGCAGAATTGTGGCAGACACTAAAAACAACCACAAAGCCCTCTATAGTTATATCAAGAATCTCCATGGCAATACCCAGGTTTGCTCTGAGTTACTGCACAATAGTACCTCCTATACTGAGCTGACAGATATTGCCAACATACTGGCCGACAGATTCAGTGCCAACTTTACCCTCCCCCAAAGGACTAATCACAATACTGGAGGAATGACAGGCACCCAGCATTACTGCAGCACAGGTTAAAGCTGCATTCTACAAGGCCAAGAATACAGCTTCCATGGGACCTGACAATATCCATGAACTACAAAATGAACTGGCACCACATCTGTGTGTTCTGTTCAATCACAGCCTCACCTCAGGCTTTGTCACTACTGAATGGCGCACTGCTATAGTCAACCATCTCCTTAAAGGGGGAGTGACTACAGACCCTGGGAATTATCACCCCATTAGCCTGATGAGTCTGATATGTAAGGCTATGGAGTGCATCATCATGGCCATAATTAACAAGGATATAGGGAATTTCCAAACTCTAGAGCCCACGCAATCTGGTTTTGTGAAAGGTAGAGCATGCCTGCTCAACCTGGTTGACTTCTTTGAGTCAGTCACCAGAGCTGTGGATGAGGGCAAGGCAGCTCATACAGCCTACCTCAATCTGGCCAAGGTCTTTGATACAATTCCCCACTCAGGAATTATTGATAAACTCACCAAACTAGGCATCAACCCCTATATCAATAGGTCATTTGCATATTGTCTCACAGATAGAACCCACAGTGTGAAACTAGCAGACTCCAAGTCAGACTGCTGACCAGTCACAAGTGGAGTCCCACAGCGATTGGTCTTGGATCCTCTCCTGTTTGGCATCTACTTCTTAGAAGTCCGGGCCAACATGGAGGGTCTCTGGTTGACCAAGTTCACAGATGACTGCAAGCTGGGAGCCATTATTAACTCCCCAAGTGATGTGCACATCCTACAGAAAGGACTCACTGAGACCAATGACTGGTGTTGAAACCATGGCCTTAAGCTTAATTCCAAAAAACACATTGTCGTCCCCTTTGGGAAAAAGAGCCCACTGAACACTGAAGGCGTTATAAGATATCTGGGGACACAGGTTGACAGCAACCTCTTCTTTGACCACCACATTGCACTGTGGTCAGAAAGTCCTTCTATGTGACACATCTCATTAACAAGGGTTTTGCATCCAGGAAGAAAGAGGTCATCATCTCTGTGTACTCTTCCCTGATTAGGCCAATAATCGAGTATAATGCCCCATTTGGTATGTACCTCACTAGACACATGCAACAGCTAGAAAGGCCACAAAAGTACCTCAAGAAGAGGATCCTAGGCCTTAAACATGTGTCCTACATGGACAGATTCAAAATTCCAGCTATTCTCTGTCTCATATCATCTACTAAGAGGCAATCTCTGCTTGACTTACAAAGCCATGTCTGACCCAGCTCTGTTAGAAATGCTACATCTAAAGAAATCCCAATCTCTCCATACTACACACCCCAGAGACCTCAACCTCATTACCACAATCAATAGAACATACTGGAGGGACAGGTTTATAACCCAGAGACTGCCCATGATCTGGAATAGACTTCCCATACATGTCAAGCAGAGCACCTCACTGGCTCTCTTCAAGAGAAATCTTTATGAGTTGATGGGAAATAGAAAGTTCACCCTGGGAATCACTTCAGTGGCTCTACATGATAGAGGTGCTGGAAACTAATATTGGGTGGCATGATGCCAGGGCACTTCTATGGGCTAGGCTTGTAAAGGCTCCATGGCCATTAGCCTAGTTCACACCTATGAACTTATGAACCTATGAAAGTAAATAATGTGGGAAGAAATAGCCAGGGAATTGTTATGGCTAGGCTTGTATAGGCCCTAGGGCTGATAGCCTAGTACCAACCTATGAACCTATGAACCTATGATTTGCAATGCTTTATAATACTGTCGCTGTCTGGTCATCATTTAAAGTTGCACCATGCTCTCAAATTTATAATGTAAAAGTTTAAGTTAAGGAATATTTACAGATGATTAACAAAATCTTAAATATACTTCCTTGTTTTTAGTTTGACAGTTAGTGCAGAGAGTTATGATACAGGGTTTATGGCCCTCAGCTCACTTTTGCCTACTGTGTGACCTTGAACAAGTCACTTAACTAGATTTTGATCCTAGCTTGCTCCTGAAAAGAGACAGTGTGTCCAGTCGAGTAATCATCTGAAATGTGGGGACCTGGTAGAGTGAGTTCTGAAATATGGAGACTGAACAGCCAAAAAAACGGACTTAGTCCAAACTGTAAGTGAAAAAAGCATGCAGAAGGTGAAACTCATCCAAAATCAAACTTTAATGCAGATTAAAGCAGGATAAAAGAACTCACTCTCACAACACCAATACTGGTCCTTATGTTAAGCACTTTCGTTTTTGACCAATTAGAAACATCCTCAGAATGCTTAACAGTTCCAGCCATGAAAATCTATAGCAAAATAAATAAACGCCTTCAATAAACAACAATCCTATCACCACCAGTATAAAATTCATAATACATGAGCATATTTTAAACAATTTTAGAGACTAACAAAATTTAGACAATGTAAAACATAGAATATGTAAAAAGTAATATGTATGTAAACCTATATGAATAACTAACTAAAGCATCATAAAAAGTCATTCATCTTTCAAGTGCTTTCAATTTTAAAAAACATGTTATGGATAGAGCTTCATTCAGGCCGGGCCATTCAGTGGCATTGGTCCTGATCTGCCACAGTGCTTCCTGTTTCTCCCCTTAACCTATACTCCATCACATCAATAACAAAAAACTTGAATGAATGGTCACTAAATTCCATGATGTGTTTGGCCAATGCATTCATTTCTTTCTTGTTTTTCATGTCCCTTAGGTGTTCATATATTCATTTTTTTATTTCCTTTCCATTTTTCCAATATAGAACCCTTTACATTTGTTACAAAGAGCACAATACACCACCCGTTCAGTATTAAAGTCACACTTGCTACTTCATTTCAACTGTATCTTGTTGATGTTGAATGTGGTACCTTCAAGAATGAACATGCAATAATGACAGGCTCCACATTTTATCATACCTCAATTCATTATATGTTTGTATCCATGCTCATCTGTCTCTAAAATGTTCTTTAAACACCTACCCTTCCTATATACTATAGTGGGTAGCTCACAAACACATCATGGAATTTAGTGACCATTCATTCAAGCTTTTTGTTATTGATGTGATGGAGTATAGGTTAAGGAGTGGCCCCTGGACCCTTCACCTAGAGAAACAGGAAAAAAAATCTTTTTGTTCAGTATTTTTTACCCCCTTTCCCCCACACCTCCCAAACTTATTTATTCCAACTCCACTGTTACACCAAATCGAAAAAAGGGGGAATTCCCCCCAAAAAGGAATCATTGCCAGCAGAACTTGCTAAACATCATTTCCTCTGATCCTCAGTGGGTTGATGTTTGGGCAACTTATGCTCAAGAGTTCAATTTTCCTCCACCCATAGGATAACCATTACACAGATAGCTCAAGTCCTGCATTCCCTGAAATATCACTCCTGAGCATTATTCTATGTGAATTGTTCCCACAGATTCAGTTTATTTATATGCAGTTTGCTACTTCACTTTTCTAAAAATCCAGCTTCAAATTCTCTTATTTCCTTTATGACATTCAATAATTCTGTTCAAGTTGATTTTATTTTTTGATTTCCATTTTCTAGTAATTATTTTAGCTTTTTTTTGAATGGGCATGTTTGTTTGACATTGGAATGGGAAATCTGGAGTTATCAAACTTAAGTAAATGAATGATTACCACCTTTAAATTATCGGTTTAATACCTGAAATGTCTAAAGCAATGATTTAGTCAATACCTAGACATTTAAGTCAGGATCCTTCCCTAAATTCATTGTTATTGGACTGCCACTGTATTTGTTTAATACCTGTCTAGCATTAATTTTCATGGTTTTCACAGCAAATAAACTCATATTCTAAGCTAGTATAGTCCAGTTTTCAGGCTAGTGCTGAATTCAGGGCTGTGTTACAAGTTTCTGAGTTGCCCATACCTTACTTGGATAGAGGGAAGTTTCTCTGTTCACCTGTGAGAGAGGGGAACTTTGAGCAGCCATCTGTCCCTGGAGGAGTGGTTCCAGCCCAGAAGTTAGTAGTTTAAAACACTGTTTGCACAGTTTTGCATGCTGGGCAGCACCGGTTTTCTACGGTTAAATTATTCCCGGCTCCACTAAGTCTCCTCTTCAGTTTTTCCCTTGAAACTAGTCTCTCAACCTAAGCACTCAAAAAGCATCCTATAGTCTAGCACTTGCTCAGACCTAATAGCAAGCACTAATATATCCCGACACTTGCTTGCCCAGCAGGGCAAGGCTCTTTATCCACCCCTCACCAACCAAGCAAATAAGCAGCTCACCCTACTATTCAGGCATGACCAAAGGGCAACTTCGGGTGTACTCTCCAGTCCAGCTGGTGAACCTGGGTATCCTGAGGCAATGTTACAACTGCCTCATGTACACAGACAACCCTCTCCTCCTACCATAAAACACTAACATATGCAAAAGATGCAATTATACAGCCAAACTGAAGGCTAAGGTCTTTTCACCCAAGACTGGAACAGACAGTCATGAGGAGAAGGTTAACAATTGCACCACACCTTCAGCCTCACAGAGACCTACTAAACCAGCACTGGCAAAAAATACACATAAATACACTAAATCATACTTGGAAGCTCTAAATAAAAACCTGCAAAAGCATCCGAGAGCTCCAAAGCAGACACCCAAAAAACCTGCACATCCTGTCACAAACCAGACAACACACAAAACACCAAATCAGTGCGCCGCACAATCACAGCCCTTAATGCGAAATAACATACCTAACATACTAGTAATAGGTGACTCTATAGTCAGGCACACTGACGTCCCACTCACTAGGCTGGACAAGAAGAAGGTTACTCTTAGCTGCCTGTCAGGAGCCAGAATCCGCCACATAACACAAGCACTCAGGTCACTCCAGAACAAGTACAAATATGACTCTGTCATTGTTCATGTTGGTGTGAATGACCTGAGACATACCTCCTTGGGCTGCATGAAAAGAGACATGGAAGAGCTCTATGATCATGTAGCTTAGGCGGGTATGACCCTGACCCTGGTAGCACCCTGCCCTCACCAAGAATGATACCTCAGTATACAGAAAAAATGATCAATTTCAACAATTGGCTAAGCTTCTGGTGTCATTCAAAGGGGATCCAGTGTCTGTCAGCCTGGGACGACATGCTCGACAAGCTGCATTGCTTTGCAAGAGATGGCTTGCACCTGTCACCCCTAGGCTTTCAAATACTGGCCAAGTCTCTTTCTGCCCCCATAGTTCCTTTTTTAGGCAAGGCTCAAAAGTCAAACCCACCTCCATAAACAGCACAAATAAAAAAATGAGGGTTATGCTACTCAACACCAGGAGTTTAAATCTCAAAATGCATGTGCTCAAAGCACTCCTCAGTATGGAGAACGTCGACATCTGTGCACTAACTGAAACCTGGTTCAAGGCACCAGAGAGCACTCCAGCACTACTGTGCTACAACTCATCCCACATATTTTGGCTACATAAGACGGACTGAAACACAAAAGGAGGGGGTATATCCATATTCATCAAGGATACCTACACCTCCAGGTTAGTGGCGCAGCATGATACCTCTGAGATCATCCATGTGCAACTAACATTGGGCAAATCTTCAATGCAAATTGTGGCCTGCTACAGATCACCCTCCATGACCCAGGTCCACCACTCTTCCTTTCTGGAGACACTGGAAAACATGAAGGTCCTACCAAACATCCTGATATTGGGTGATTTCAATTACCCTACCATTAACTGGGAAAAATACTTGAGTACAAACTCCCAGGCTCAGCGCTTCCTGGAATTTATCAACTCAAATGCCCTGGATCAGCTGGTAAACTTCCCTACCAGAGGTGAAAATATATTGGACCTGGTCATCACCAACATGGGCGACAGGTGTTCCGCACTGGAGGTCAGCCTGTCACCAGTTAGATCAGACCATAAACTAATCACTCTGAATGTCCACACCCCACCACCACCCCCAACCAAGGAAACCACAGTGAAAAACGTTTCTAAAGCAAACTTCATCTTACTTAAGACAGAGGTGGTAAGTTTCACAGCCCCCACGCTAAAGGATAACGCTGCCCAAGATGCAGAATCCTTTCCAAATGCACTCTATGAGCACCTACAAGGATGCATGGATCGTGTCATCCCTAGCAAAGCCAAGACTCACTCTCCTAAGAGAAGGAAACAGTCTGGTGGACCCCTGCCATAAACAGTTTATACAATAAAAGGAGGAAACTAGTTCAGAAAAAAAGAAAATCCCAAGAAGTAAAGACATCCCTGATCAGTATCAGTAAGAAACTAAGGTCCCTCATAAAATCATCCAAGGCTAACTTTGAAAAAAAAATAGCCAAGGATTCGAAAGATATTCACAAAGCCTTCTTTAGCTATGTCAAGAATCTAAGTGGCAACTCACAGATATGCTCTGAGCTAGTGCAAAATAGCACAAAATATACTGAACCTACTGATATTGCCAACATCCTGGTAGATAGATTCAGTGCAAACTTCAACCCCCTCTCACCTCCAAAAGGCCCACAACAATACCAGAAAAGTGTAGTGTCCCGGAAATCACAGACACACAGGTGACAGCAGCCCTTTCAAAAGCCAAAAACACAGCATCGAAGGAGCCAGTTGGTGTCCCAGGATGTGCCTTGCATGAACTACAGAACAAACTAACCCCCCACCTAAACAAGCTGTACAGCCTCAGCCTGTCCACAGGCTACGTGCTTATAGAATGGCGCACAGCAACGGTTATTCCACTCCACAAAAGAGGGGCCACAACTGACCCTGGTAACTATCGCCCCATTAGCCTGACTAGCCTGGTCTGCAAGGCTATTGAGCGCATCATCATGGAACTCATTAACAAAGACATTAGGAACCTCCAAACACTTGACATGACCCAGTTTGGCTTTGTTAAGGGCAGATTATGCCTACTAAACCTGGTTGACTTCTTTGAGACAGTCACCAAGACCATAGACGAGGGAAAGGTGGTTCACACAGCCTACCTTGACCTTGCCAAGGTGTTCGACACCATTTCTCACTCAGGTATTATAGAAAAACTCACCAGCCTGAACATAAACTCCTACGTCACAGGATGGGTTGCCAACTGGCTTAAAGACAGAACTCATGCGGTAAGAATAGCAGGCTGCAGGTCTGACTCTAAACCAGTCACAACTGGTGTCTTGCAAGGCTCGGTCTTGGGACCCCTACTGTTCAGCATATACTTCTCAGAAGTACAGGCAAACACAGGAGGACTATGGCTAACCAAGTTCACCGATGACTGCAAACTGGGAGCCATAATTGATTCTCTGGCTGACACGGACATCCTCCAAAAAGGCCTTACTGAGATGGACACCTGGTGTCAAAGTCATGGCCTCAAGCTAAATGACAAAAAATGCATAGTCATCCCATTTGGGAAAAACAAAACACCCACGAATTACCACATAGGTGGCAGCCCCCTTAATACATAAGAGGTAATAAGAGATCTGTGGACCCAGGTAGACAGTAATTTCTCCTTTGACAATCATATTGCCAAAGTAGTTAGGAAATCCTTTTATGTGGCCCATCTAATTACTAAAGGGTTCACATCTAGAAATAAAGAGGTTATAGTGCCCCTCTACTCATCACTCATCAGACCCATCATAGAGTACAATGTCCCATTTGGGATGTACCTCACAAGACACTTTCAACAGCTGGAAAGACCACAAAAGTACCTCAGCAAAAGGATTACTGGCCTCAAACATATGTCCTATGCAGACTGACTGAAAAAACTCCTGCTGTACTCAGTGGCATATCGTTTACTCAGAGGTGATCTCTGCCTGACTTACAAAGCCATGTCCAACTCAGAACTGATGAACATGCTCCACCTAAAGAAATCCAAGTCACTGAGAGCCACCCGCTCTAGTGAGCTAAACCTCGCCACAACAATAAATAGAACATGTTGGAGGGATAGATTCCTGTCACAGAGACTCCCCATGCTTTGGAACAAAATTCCTATCTACATTAGGCAGAGCCCCTCACTAACACTCTTCAAGAGAAACCTTGACAAGTGGATGGGTAACAGAAATACAACCCTGGGATCACTTCATTGGCTCTGCTTGACAGAGGCTCAGTTAATTAATCAATGGGGTAGCAAAAGCCGACACACTCTGGTTAGGCTTATAAATGCCCTCGGGCAGATAGCCTAGTACCTACCTATGAACCTATATCAGTTGAACAAAATAATTGCTTTAACAGGAAAAAAAGCTGGGATGAAAACTATTCCTTGCATGGAATTGAACAAATGTTGACAACCTTCCTAAGGAAAGAATGCACTATTGAAAGACTGTGCTGTCCTGTTACTTCTCCTGGCATTCGTCTGATTTCTTTCTGCCTTTCCTACCAGACCGACAATTGTACAGCATATTAAAAAAGTCAAATGTTAGGAATTATAACTTAAGCTGCATCTCTTAACTTAGGAGTTCTTTTTCTGTTTTATTTAATTATCTGTTAACTAGATAAGCCTACTGATCCATGTAGACCTATTTCAGACCTAACAAATGTAACAAGAAAAAGAGAAAATATAATATGCATAAGCTTTTTTACAGCATCTAATCAAATAGCATGCTTTTGAGAAAATTCAAGTTGGCATAGAACATGCGGATTCCTCATTAAAAAAAAAAACAATGGAGACCTGGACTGACTGAAAGTCTGGACCAGAAAGACTGCAGTAGTTGCCATTATTTCTAAACTGGCTGTATTTGCTTCAGGATTTGCTGGATGAGGACACCACTGTATATTTCCGGAAACTTTAGGATGGCTTTGATTCTTTCACTCGCTGCATTATGCAGTTTCATAGATTCATAGATTAGTACTAAGCTAACTGCCCTTGCGAGCCATTTTAAGCCTAGCCAATTATCCCTTATGAGACTCAAACCCTGCACCTTGTCTTTGTAAGGCAAACACCTTAACCATTAGGCCACCTGTTTATGCATTGCTGTGTACTTTGACACAAAATAGCATTACCTTTAAAACTGGACAGGACAATCACTTTTCTATGAAGTGTGTTGCCCTTTACACATACAATTTTAGGTCTCACTCATTTTCAGAAACACTGGCTGCTGGACCTTCATGTACGTAGCTGTACATTTGGAAGGAGCTCCTTGTGTTTGTCAGTTCACTGGATTTTTAGCATTACACAGACAAGGAATTATTGCTGTGCTTTAGTTCTTATCCACTTAGTGTTTTTCAAGCACTACATTACTTTTTCTACTTTAGCACGTGAGTTAAGCAGATGAGGTAATAGTATCTAACATATGTTGTATTTAAATCCTTACTAGGCTGTCAGAGCAAGTTTTTAGAAAAAGGCTGATCTTGTTACATTTAATATGATCACAAAAGAAAAAGTCAGTAGTTGCTAACCTTAGGCTGTTGTTAGTTCCTTTCTTAATATAATGTCGCCCCCATTCTTGTGTTTACTTGTGATTTTCAGTGGCTGGACTGCAATAGTTATTGTATTTATTGTGTAAACTTTCAAGTCCTTTGATATACCTAGTGTTGCAATTATCTGTGTCCTTTAAAGTCCTTTGATATACCCAGTGTTGTAATTATTTGTGTCCATCACCCACATGTTATGTTTGTACTTTTCTACTCTAACATCTCTTACATGTTTGTTTTTGTTGTGTTACTATGCACTTGTTATAGCTTCCTCACTTGATGACAGGCACCCTCTTAAAAGAATTACAAACTTTTGACATTGACAACTGCACAATCAGCAAATAAACACAAAATGAGTAGATTATATAGACGTTGCATTATTCCCATTCTTACACCTAAAGCAGGAAGGATAGATAATAGAGACAGGTTGGATTATCTACAATAGAAATTGTTAAATCTATTGCATTTGATTTTTATCAACACAGACATTAAAATAGCATTTTATGTCTTTTTTTTCTTGCCTACCTGCAGACCCTGTGCTGTAGAGCTTGTGATGAACAAGGCATGAGTCAATCATCGAGAGCTGTTATCAGGCCGGCCTGAAGATGTCTTGAGCCCTTGTTCTACATTCTCCATAATTGCCTTCTGTGGTGAGGCATGGCTTACTCTTGACAACCTGACAGTATGGGCTAACTATCTCAAAAGCAGGGCTGTTTGTTTCAGGATAAACCTTTCTATTGCTATGATTGGTAACCATACCAGAGAACGACATGCCTGATACAGAGCTAAGAGGTGATCTCACCCATTAAATACTTTCTTGTTGCATCCAATAACATCTACAGAAATTAATTCAGGCCTGCTCACGCTATCTGTGCGTTTAAGAGATGGGTGAGATATACTAGTGCACAGATTCATGAAGAGGTGCATAGATAAGTGGTGAAGATGGCAGTATTGTTTGAGGCTGCATATTCTGATATATATATATATATATATATGGTTCTACCTGACATAAACAAAACCCCAAAACACCGACAACGCAATCACCGAAACCACATACCGACAGTACAAAAAAAAAACCCAACCAAATACAACAAACCACATACACAACACACAAGCACCAAAATCCCTACAAACCCACACTAAACCTCCCATACACAACTACCTACAACCCCTACCCCAACCCCTACCCTAACCCTCCGGTCCGGCCACCATCAAGACACTTACCTGACATATATATATATATATATATATATATATATATATATATATATATATATATATGGGTCTACTATGGTTGATTGAAAACTCACTTGATTGAAAATGAAATTACTAGGACCACTTCACTGAAAGCTCACTTCACTGAAAACTCACTTAACTGAAAGTCATTTTGTTGAAAGTCATAAATGGCCTTTTCCCCACTGTAGTGTGACTGTGGAGTTAGTATATAAAGTAAGAGGGGTGTGGGGGGCACAGCCCCCCACATTGGGGGGTGTGGGAGGTGAAGCCCCCCCACATATCTTGGTTATATATATTCTCTTTTGGAAACAATTATTTATTGCACTTGTAAGTATCACTGTGTATAGTTTAAAATGTTTATAATATGTGGGGGGCTATGGCTCCCCCACACCCCCCTTACTTTATATACTAACTCCAGGGTCACACTACAGTGGGCAAAGGCCATTTATGACTTTCAATGAAATGAGTTTCAAAGAAATTAGTTTTTAGTGAAGTGAGCTTTCAATGAAGTTGTCCTAGTAATTTCATTTCAGTCAAGT
The DNA here is from genome assembly GCF_019279795.1 of Protopterus annectens. Lineage (NCBI taxonomy): Eukaryota > Metazoa > Chordata > Ceratodontiformes > Protopteridae > Protopterus > Protopterus annectens. The sequence goes on along the minus strand of NC_056726.1, from coordinate 1,774,053,958 downwards.
GAGTTTTCAATCAACCGTAGTAGACCCATATATATATATATATATATATATATATATATATGTATATATATATATATATATATATATATATATATATATATATATATATATATATATATATATATATATATATATATATTTATAGGGTCTACTTTAGAACATCGAAAACGCAAAGTCTCGAATGCTCATATGAGCGAATAATCAAAAACTCGAAAGTGGTATTTTGGGATCAGAGTACAGTGAAGATCGGAATATTTGCCCTTTCTTCACTGTAGTGCGATCTCAGAGTAGGAATATATATTTAGCAGGGTGTGTGGGAGGCACAGCCCCCTACAGTACCAGTTTTGAGTTTTTGATTATTCGCTCATGTGAACATTCGAGAGTTTGCATTCTCAGTTTTATGACATAGATCCTTTTTATATTGTTGCTGAAGTTTGGGAAATTATCTAAATGCTTTTTAATTAATATTACGGATGCAACTGAATGGGGCTCAGATTTTCCAAAACCAGTTTAAGTGTCCATGTTGCTGGAAATAATTAATATTTTAACTACTGTTTAGATTTTGTGAAGACAGCAAATCAACTGTGGCTGCTATTGGGATTAAGTGACTTTGGAGAATGGGGAAACTGCACATCAGCACCCTGAATGGAGAGCGAACATTCAGAATCAGGGCATTAATCTACAAATAATGCCCACAGAAAAATGAGTCTGCCACTTCACAGCAGCATATCAAGCTGCCATGGAGATCAGACAGAAAAAAGCTAACGGCTGCCATTACTTTACACTCTCTAAGCAGTGGTTTTACTGTTTATCGAGTGTAAAAAAATAAACAGAAAAAAGTGCGTGTGCATGTACTGTATGTGTATGAATATGTTTATGTTTCTGTCTGCATGTGTGAGTGAATGTGTGTATGAAAGCAGAGGAGAATGTGTGTGTGTGACAGAGATCGAGAAAGAGAGAGCAATCTTATATACATGCATACAGGTATGAAAGCAGAAGAGACTATGTGTGTGTGTGTGTGTGTGTGTGTGTGTGTGTGTGTGTGTGTGTGTGTGTGTGTGTGTGTGTGTGTCTGTGTGTCTGTGTGTGTGTGAGAGAGATTGAAAGAAAGTGAAAGTGATCTTGTGTGAGTGAGTGCGTGTATGAAAGCAGAGGAGACTGTGTGTGAGAGATCGAGAGAGAATGGTCTTGTGTGAGTGAATGCATGTATGAAAGCAGAAGAGACTGTGTGTGTGTGTGAGATTAAGAGAGAGACAGAGCAGCCTTCTGTGCATAGCTCTCAACTGTCCAAAGTTTCACAGAATGTTCAGAGTTCTGCCTGATATTTTTTTTACTTTTCCCTCATAAAACTTGTGGTTTTCTGAAGTCTTGTGGCAAATCAGTAAGGAGCAAATTTACTAAATAATGATAGGCATTTGACTTACAGGCTTTATATCTTTCAAAAATGCATTGTAGTACAAGACCTTTTATTTTAGCAACTTTCTAAGTGCATAAGAGCAATATTTAAAATTGTCTCGATTTTTGGGGCTTTGTCCTCCCATTATTTTTGGCTTTGTCCAGATTTTTTGTGCTAAAAGGTTGAGAGTTATGCTTTTGTGAGTGAATGTGAGTATGAAACCATAGGACACTGCATGTGTATACGTACATGTGTGTGAGAGCAGAAGAGACTGAGTATGAAAGAGATAGAGAGAAAGTTAAACTCAAATGCCATAAACATTAACTATGTTGCAGCATAATTAAAGGCAATAGCATCATATTCAAGTATTTCAGTTTCAACTATGTTTTACCTGGTGCAAACACTCCTGTATCTTTGATGTGTGGGCCCAAATCCCCCATGTCAAAATGTGCTGGACAGCTTGTTCTTAGTAATAGCAGTCTTAATAAATTCCATGCCTCTGAATATATTCAGGTTAAATACTGGGTATTCTATAAAAAATGGTAAAAAGTGGGCTCCTGAAGACAGCAGGGGACCCTTCTTTATTATTAGTTCCCTCCTTTATATGCAATGACATTTGAAACATCAAAACTTTATTCTTCCACTGTTTTAAGATCAGTGCTCAAGACAAGCTGTCTTGGTATTCATTATGTCAGGATGTACAATTGCTGGGTGTCCCCCCCATTGAATTAATGCTATCTTTAACATATTAAGGTTTAAACAGGAGTATTTACAGATGTTATTAGTTAAACAACAGCATCTCTGCACCTGTGAAATTTATTATAGCGAGATACTTGGGCTATATGGTTGGGCATTGCATTCAGGTCTATGACATTTCATCAAATGGCTATTCAGTGAATACCCACTAATCGAACACCTATTAATCAAATATGCTCTTCATCAAACAGCAAACTTTAAGCAGGGGAAACAAGCGGTTGGCCAACTGAGTGACCACAAAAAAACTCCTAAAATTTAAAACCTGCCAAGGTGGGGGGCTACACCCCCACACCTCCCAACTAAATATACCACCTCTGAATTGTACTACAGTGGAAAAAAGGTCAAATTCTAGATGTTGGCCAACTGCTGGTTTGCCCTAGTTAAAATCTGCTGCTTGATGAGGAGTGGCTTTGATAAATAGGTGCTCGACGAATGGGTATTCGCTGAATATCCATTCAACAAAATAATATAGACCATTGCATTTTGGCTTGACAGCATTCTTAAGTCTGCAAGCATGAAGCTGTAATAGTGGTTTTAATAAGTAAAATGAGATTAATCATTGCTGCACTACACCCTTGAAGATACATTTGTCATAGAAGAGATATGGTAAAATGAACATAACATGATGTTTGGATAGGTAGGGCATGCTGAAAAATGCAATAGAGTAGTTAGAAATAAATGTATGTGCCTGGATTATCTTTTATGAAACCTCCTATGAAATGAATGCTTTAGAGTATCTAGCAAATTACAGTTTTAACAGCAGCACTGCAATGCCATTCATCTTGCCAATAAAAGATAGTCTTGACCACATCTGAACTAGCTGGGTTCCAGAACTTAGAGTATCTAGCAAATTACAGTTTTAACAGCAGCACTGCAATGCCATTCATCTTGCCAGTAAAAGATAGTCTTGACCACATCTGAGCTAGCTGGGTTCCAGAACTTAGACTCCAAGTCAGTTAGCGGTCTGAAGTTTAACATCCTTAATGAGTGAGGTGTGTATTGGAGTGTGTTTGTGTGTGTGTGTGTGTGTGTGTGTGTGTGTGTGTGTGTGTGTGTGTGTGTGTGTGTGTGTGTGTGTGTGTGTGTGCACGTGCATGTCAGGGCAGGGTACTACCTTAAAGACTGAATGAATGTAGTATATAGGTTATCTGCTTTTATTGATTTATTACTTGCACTAGTGGCATGAAGCATAAATATAACAGATCATCAGACTTGAAGTTGTTTCATTTTTATACAAAGTTGGGGACTTCAGCACCTCCACCCTCCTTGTGGTTGAGGTATAAAGAAAAAAATCAGAACATCCACAAAAAAATGCAAGATAATGCTGTTCCCTTGCTTTTATGCCTTTATGCCTAAAATCGCAATCTAAATAACATTTCTAAATTTGTAGTCTGGTATATGCAGAATCAAATAGAGCTAAAAAAACTTAAAATTACAGAAATGTCTATAAGATAATGGGTTATGATGTAGGCACTGTGATTCTAGCTAAAAGTAGCATAGCGAGACACTTTAAAAAGCAACGGAGATCTTGCTTTCTCCGTTGCTTTTTTCAAAACTGTCTCGCTATGTTAAACTCATTTAACATAGCGAGACAGGTTGTAAAAAGCAAAGGAGATCTTGCTTTCTCCGTTGCTTTTGCCCACAGCTCTGATGTACTGTGTAAGTATATGCATGCGCAGTACATCAGAACTGCCGCAGAATTCCAGACAGCTGTGGAAGGGCAGCAAGGAGGCATTATACAATGCCATTATTTAAGAAAAGTAATTATTTTTTTTCTTAAGTAATGTCATTGTATAATAGCAATAACCCACTTCTGGGTGTGGGTAATGCTGGATTTACACATGGTTGTCTTTTTTTGGACACTCGGGCTTCGCCCTCGTGACCAAACCACACCAATCATGGGTAAATCCAGCATTACCCACACCCAGGCGTGGGTTATTGCTATAATAACAAAGTCAGGTCTCACAAGCTGGAAATGCAGTATGATGGAGACTGTGGTACTGATGTAATATACCTTGTATCGAGTCTTAACCATTGTTTTTATATTATGTCGAATTTGTTATAATTATTTAAACTGCAGATGTTTTTGTTTTGTTTTTGAAGATTGTAAAATTGTTCATAGGTTCATAGGTTCATAGGTAAGTACTAGGCTATTTGCCCGAGGGCATCTATAAGCCTAGCCAGAATGTGTTGGCTTTCGCCACCCCCTTAGATTAGTTCCCTATGCCTTGGTTCAGCAGAGACATTAGTTCCCTGTGCCTCTGTCCAGCAGAGCAACTGCAGTGATCCCTGGGTACATTTTCTGTTTCCCATCCACTCATCAAGGCTTCTCTTGAAGAGTGTTAGTGAGGGGCTCTGCCTAATGTAGATTGGAATCCTGTTCCAAAGCATGGGGAGTCTCTGGGACAGGAATCTATCCCTCCAGCACATCCTATTTATCATTGTGGTGAGGTTTAGATCCCTAGAGCGTGTGGCTCTTGGATATTTGTTTTTTTTAGGTGGAGCATGTCCATCAATTCTGGGTTGGACATGGCTTTGTATGTCAGGCAGAAATCACCTCTGAGTAAGCTGTATGCAACCGAGTACAGTTGAAGTTTCTTCAGTCGGGCTGCATAGGGCATATGTTTGAGGCCAGTAATCTTCTTGGTGAGGTACTTCTGTGGTCTTTCCAGCTGTTGCAGGTGTCTTGTAAGGTACATCCCAAATGGGGTGTTGTACTCTATGATGGGTCTGATGACTGGTGAGTAGAGGGGCACAATAACCTCTTTTGTTCTAGATGTGAGCCCTTTTGTGATTAAGTGGGCCACATAGAAGGATTTTCTAACCACCTTGGCAATATGATTATCAAAGGAGAGATTACTATTTACTTGGGTCCACAGATCCCTTATTACATTTTCTGTATTTAGAGGACTACCATGTATGTGGTAGTTAGCGGGTACTTTGTTTTTTCCAAAGGGAAATACTATGCACTTTTTGGCATTTAGCTTGAGGCCATGAATTTGACACCAGGTATCCATCTCAGTGAGACCCTTCTAGAGGATGTCTGTATCAGCTGGAGAGTCAGTTATGGCCCCCAGTTTGCAGTCATCTGTGAACTTGGTCAGCAATAGTCCTCCTGTGTTTACCTGTACCTCTGAGAAGTATATACCAAACAGGAGGGGTCCCAGGACTAAGCCCAGGGGGATGCCACTTGTAACTGGTTTAGGGTTGGACCTAGAGCCTGCAACTCTCACCGTGTGGGTTTTATCCATGAGCCAACTGGCAACCCATCTCATGACATAGGGGTTTATGTTCAGGCTGGTGAGCTTATCTATAATACCAGAATTGGGAATGGTGTTGAAAGCCTTTGCGAGGTCTAGGTACACTTATCTAAAGCCTTGGTAACTGCCTCAAAGAAGTCCACCAGGTTTAGGAGGCATGATCTGCCCTTAACAAAGCCAAACTGGGTAGGGTCCAATGTTTGAAGGTTCCCAATGTCTCTGTTAATGAATTCCATGATGATGTGCTCCATAGTCTTGCAGACCAGGCTAATCAGGCTTATAGGGTGATAGTTCCCAGGGTCTGTTGTGGCTACACCTTTGTGGAGCAGGATAACTGTTGCTGTGCGCCACTCTATGGGTACGTAGCCTGTAGAGAGGCTGAGTTTGAACAGTGTGTTTAGGTGAGGGGTTAGTTTATTTTGGAGCTCGTGTAAGACACAGCCTGGGACATCATCTGGTCTCATTGAAGCTGTATTTTTGGCTTTGGATAGGGCTGTTTTAACCTGTGTGTCAGTGATTGCCAGAGCACTACATTCTTCTGGTATGGTTATGGGCCCTTTAAGGGGTGAGAGGGGGGTGAAGTTTGCACTAAACCTGTCTGCCAGAACGTTAGCAATATCAGTCAGTTCAGTGTATTTTGTGCCATTCCGCACTAACTCAGAGCAGATCTGAGAGTTTTCACTTATGTTCTTGACATAGCTTAAGAAAGCTTTGTGGTTATCTTTGGAGTCCTTGGCAATTTTTCTTTCGAAGCTAGTTTTGGATGATTTTATGAGGGATCATAGTTTCTTGCTTATACTGATCAGGGGTGTCTTTCCTTCTTGGGATTTTACTCTTTTCTGCACTAGTTTTCTCCTTCTGTTGTATAGCTTGTTTATGGCAGGGGTCCACCAGGCTGGTTTCTTTTCTTGGAGGAGTGAGTCTTTTGCTTGGGATAGCACAATCCATGCATTCTTGCGGGTGCTCATAGAGTGCCTTTGTAAGGGATTCAGCAGCTTGGACAGCGTTGTCTTTTAGCATGGGGGCTCTGAACCTTTCCACCTCGGTCTTAAGTAATGTGAAATTTGCTTTTGAAAAGTTTTCATGGTGGTTTCCTTGATTGGGGGTAGGGACAGAATGTGGATATCCAGAGTGATTAGTATATGGTCTGATCTAACCAGCAAGGGTTTGACTTCCGGTGTAAAACACCCATCGTCCATGTTGGTGATGACCAGGTCCAATATTTTGTCACCTCTGGTGGGGGTGTTGGACCAGTTCTCAAAATGTTTTGCAATAATTTGGAGCTTTTTTCCCCAGTCCTCCATGAAAATGGGCTTCTATGCAGTTGGACTTTCCCAATAATCAAATGTCAATAAATAAATGAATAAATAATTCTTATTTCTAACTAGTTCCTGACATCCCTCATATTAGAGACTCCTCATTCCCATACCCAGAAATATCCATGCATTCATAAATTCTTTCTTTTAATTTCTCCAAGTCTTTTGGGTTTTAATACCATGACTGAAATGGATCCTATTCCTAAGTCAAAATATGATTAAAGTTCATGAAATTAGTATTGTTTCAGTCTTTGATGTCAGTTAGAAGTGCTCTTCACAGCACCCACAATGTGCCCAGTAATCTAAATACGATTGTAGGTTATTTTTATAAGACCTGTTTGCTGCTACTACTATTATTGGAACTGGCTGGGTATCTTTCTTCCACATTGCTCTCATTTCTGCCTGCAAATCCTGATATTTTATAATTTTGTGTCTCTGTACACAGGACACTGTCACTGAGTGTAGCGATTTCAGTGATCAGCGCTACGTTTGTCTTCTTTTCGCGGACCACTATATATGATTTTCTTGCATCTGTCTTTTGAACTGTTGGTAATGGGTTCTCCCATATGATGTAGACTTGATCATTTTCTATGATGCTTTGTGGCCCATGTTTCCAGTGTTTTTCAGCTACTTCAATATTATAATGTTTGCACAATCCCTAGTGCAACAGTTTTGCCACATTATTATGCCTTTCAGTATACAGTCATTCTGCCATTAGTATATCACAACCAGCAACAAGGTGTGTGACTGTTCCCAATTCTGTTTTACAGAACCTACATTTATCTGTTTCTCCCACGTGTTCAATGGACTTGGTAAACCAATGTATATGTAGCCCACTATCCTGGGCTGCCAATATTAACCTTTCATCTTTTTGTTTAAATTCAACTCTCCTTAGCCATTCCTGTGTTTGATCCTTATCAGTATGAAGTTCTTCCAGGAGTTTTCCATACCTGCAACTATATTTATGCATTTTCCACATTTCTTGCCTTCTCATCTGATCCTTCACCTTAAATTCTTTCTTTTGTTTTTTTGGCACATTCAGTTGCCGCCTGATTTTTATCTACTTCTGATGTGATTTCCATTCACGCTTGACCCCGATATGCTTCCACTAGGCTAAGAAGGGAAGTCATCTTGGATTTATTCTCCTCATGTTTCAGAACTTTTACTATGTTTGGGTCTTGAGAGGTCAGCAGATATGTATGCAGTCCCATGATTGCAGATCTACACGTTAGCAATTTCAAGGAGGCCCATACCTCCTTTGGAATGGGGAATATATAATCTTGGTATACACTGATTTTTATAAATCATTTGATGAGCATGCAGCATTCTTTTTGTTTTCCTGTCTAATCCATCCAACAACTTTTGGGGCTAGTCAATCACTCCAAAACTGTAAGTTAGGACAGGAAGAGCAAATTGGTGTATAGCTTGAATTTTGTTCCTACATATCAATGCTGTTTTCATGATTAATTTAAGTCTTCTAAAATATTCCTTACTAAGTTTTATTTGTATTTGTTCATGTTTTATTGCTGACCCTTCATCAATTCCTAAATATTTACACACTCCCTCTTGCTCAAGTTCTTTTACATCACATTCTTGTCTCAAACTGGTGTTTTCTTGGTGCTGCAGCTTTCCTGCTTTAAAGGTTGCTTTTGCACATTTATCAAGACCAAATGACATTCTTATATCATCTGAAAAAGTTTTGACTACTTGCAGTTGTACTTTCAGTTCCTCATCTGATGAGCTATACAGGTTTAAAATCGACAAAGAGAAGATGAGAAGTCTTTACACTTTGATGCTTTCTGGGAGCCAAATTATAGCCCTGACCTAATCTGTTAATCAGACAGCTTAATGGGTTAAGGATGGTAAAGAACAACGGTGAGAGAGAGACACCCTGGAATATCCATCTTTGGATTTTTATCCCTGGAATAATAATTTGTCCTTTATCATAGCTTAACTACAAAGTGATTTGCCACTGTCTCATGGTCACTGCAATATAGTTTATCAGAGTAAAGTGTATCTTATACATTTATAAGTGCTCTTTTATCCATGAATGTGGGATACTGTCAAATGCTTTTTTGTAGTCAATCCATGCCATACTTATAGTCTTCCCTTTCTGCAATTATCCACTATGACTTTATTTAACAACAAATGATCTTTTGTTCCATATGACTTTCTTTTATTGCCCTTTGCCATAATTGAGTTTTCTTCTACATGAGTATAAACTCTGTTGGCATCAATTCCAGTGTATAGTTTATACATTGTTGGAAGTCAAGTTATTGTTCTATAATTTTTAGGGTAGCTTGCAGGTTCACTCTTAAGTAGGAGCATTGTTTTTCCTGTTGCTAGCCAGGTTAGTGTCTGTTTGGGGTGCACATATAAATAGTTCTTACTCATAACAAAATCTTTGTGCAAAGATATTAATACTTTTAACCAAAAGTTAGATACTGCATCTGGGCCTGGGGTTGTCCAATTAGAGGCTTTTCTTAACTTTCTTTCAATCTCTCTGGCTGTTACTTCATCCCATTTCATATCCTGTACCTTTAAACTTCTTATTCTTTCTTTTACTTATAGGTTCATATGTGTGTACTAGGCTAATGGCCCTGGAGCCTTTACAAGCCTAGCCATAGGATTACCCTGGCATCATGCCAACTGACCTTAGTTCCCAGTGCTTCTGTCAAGTAGAGCCACTGGAGTTGTCCCCTGTGGTGAATTTTCTATTTCTCTTGAAGAGGGTCAGTGAGGTGCTCTGCTTGACATGTATGAGAAGTCTATTCCATAGCATGGGCAATCTCTGGGTTATGAACCTGTCCCTCCAGAACATTCTGTTGATTGTGGTAATGAGGTTGTGGTCTCTGGAGTGTGTGGTGTGGAGGGATTGGGATTTCTTTAGATGTAGCATTTTTAACAGAGCTGGGTCAGACATGGCTTTGTAAGTCAAGCAGAGATCGCCTATAAGTAGGAGATATGAGGCAGAGAATAGTTGGAGTTTTTTGAGTCTGTCCATATAGGACAAGTGTTTAAGGCCTAGGATCCTCTTTGTGAGGTACTTTTGCAGCCTCTCCAGTTGTTGATATGTTCCACAGGATCTTCATAAATACTTCTGTAAAATGTATCTATTTCTTCTTTTTTTTGTGGTCTTTCAATTCCTTTTATCTTGTTTCCCAATTCTCTATAAAACTTTTAAAGGTCATCAATAAATTGCTTATTTTGTACTTTTCCTTTATATTTGTGTGTGCATCTTCTATGTTTTTCTGTCTGTGTTGATATTTTTAGTTTATTATTTAAAACAAAAGAAACAAGGTAGGACCACCAAGGCTATAAAATCCAGTTTATTCCAAGGATAAAACCAAAAGGATAAGCGCTTTCATGTGGGATAACCACGCTTCATCAGATCTCAAAATACAGAGTTAAGAACTCAGTTTAATTAGCAAAGCTAAATGCTAATTAAAATCAATTAACATCAAATTAAGATTAAAAGCATGAACACATCAATTAATTAGTTAAAAAATCACTGCAAAAACTCACTTAAAGTGCTGTGCCTCTAAGGCAGGCTTAATACTTACATAACTATTCAGACCTGTATAAATATGTGCACATAGCCTAAAAATCCACTTTAATTCAACCAAACAACAGACTGAGGGAACAAAAACAATGTAATAAAATAAGAAAACGTTTACAATAAACATTTTCTTATTTTATTTTATTACGTTGTTTTTGTTCCCTCAGTCTGTCGTTTGGTTGCCTTAGTATTATTTTTTTATTAGTTTGTAATCCACTTTAATTCAACAGATTCAAGATAATTATTAACATTACCTCCTCTTGGATTATTAAACACCAGTTGCAGCACCTTAAAGCTAAAACTATGTGTGCTAAATTCAACAATGTGCTTGGCCAAAGCATTTTGTATATTAGAATTCTTAATGTCATAAAGATGGTTATAAATCCTGTCTCTCAACCTTCTAGACATTTTAGAAGTTTATTATTTGCGATAGTGCGTGATAAAACCTGATCCATTATAATACTGTGCATTGCGTTTATCACGTCTATCTTTCTGAGTATTTTTGTTGATTTGTTCCCTCTTCTATACTCTTCTAACAGAGACACTTCCTGTCTTAATTGCTTTATAGTTTTCTCTATTCGATACTTCCATGATGGCATTCAATTCCTCCCCCTCCTTTCCTTTACTACCCTGCGTTCTTGTGGTTGAATTTTTATCTGTTATTACTTCAGCTGTACCGTAATATATCCTGTTTACTTCTGTTATATCTCATGGCTCTCTATACACAGTCTTAATTACTGTGTTCATTTGTTTTATCAAACTTCTGACTTTTTGGGTTTTATTGACCTTCTGCAGTCATTTTTTTCCTTAATCTTAATATGTCTATTTATCTCTATTAAATCAAGCAACTCTTCTCTTAGCTCATTTTCTTCTAAACTGAGGGAAAATGTTTTGTTCTCCATTGTCTGTGGACATTCTGTAGAACATTTTATAACATCTTCCTGTGGCATATTCTCTTCAGTTTCATACTGTGTCATCCATTGCTCTCTCATATGAAACTCACTGGTCTATCATTCATGTCAGAGTTGCCACAGTTTCCTGTTCCTTCCCTTGCTGTCCAGCTTCAGGTGAACATTTATACTGCTATCCTGTGGACGGCTCCAAAATATCTTCATACATATGGCAACTGATCAGTTACTTCCCATTTCAGTGGTTTCTCCTTAATATGGATCTCCATTGCTCTAGCCTGCTGTGGTGCTTTCTGAGTTAGATTTTCTACACTGAGTCCTCCACTTTGCAGGTACTTCATAACCTCAGTTTCTATTTATTTATCTTCTCCATTGATAATCTTCTTTTTTACTTTTCCTCTTTGTCTTCTTATAAGTTCATAGGTTCATACTAGGCTATCTGCCCTAGGGCATTTATAAGCCTAGCCAGAGTGAGTTTGGCTTTCGCCACCCATTTTAAATTAATTTTGCAATGCCCTTTTTCGAGGTTAGTATACTGTGCCTCTGTCTAACTGTGACACAGAAGTGATAGCCGGGGTAAACCTACGATCTCCCATCCACTCATCAAGATTCCTCTTGAAGAGAGTCAATGTGGGACTCTGCCTAACCTGGACTGGGATTTTATTCCAGAGTGAAGGGAGCCTCTGGGTTATCAATCTGTCTCTCCAGCATGTCCTATTTATTTCAGTGCTGAGGTTCAAGTCTCTCGAGCACGTAGCTCGATGGGATTTGGATTTTCTGAGGTGCAGCATGTCCATTAATTCCAGGTTGGACATGGCTTTATACGTCAGGCACAGATCGCCTCTGAGCAGGCGGTATGCCACTGAGTAGAGCTGGAGTTTCTTTAACCTGGCAGCATATGGCATCTGTTTGAGCCCTTTGATCCTCTTGGTGAGGTACTTTTGGGGTCTTTCCAGTTGCTGCAGGTGTCTGGTAAGGTACATCCCAAAAGGGGCATTGTACTCAATTATGGGCCTGATGAGGGATGAGTAAAGAGGCACGATGACCTCCCCGATCTAGATGTGAATCCCTTCATGATTAGGTGGGCTATATAAAATGTTTTTCTAACCACTTTGGCCACGTGGTTGTCAAATGAGAGATTGCTATCAACTTGGGTCCCCAGGTCCCTAATGACTTCTTCTGTACTTAATGGATTACCACCTATGTGGTAATTTGTGGGCACTTTGTTTTTGCCAAAGGGATGACTGTACACTTTTTGGCGTTTAGCTTGAGGCCATGGCTCTGGCACCAGTTGTCTGTTTCTATGAGGCCCTTTTGGAGGATGCTTGTGTCAGCTGGAGAGTTGATTATGGCGCCCAGTTTGCAGTCATCTGCGAACTTGGTCAGCCACAGTCCTTCCGTGTTGGCCTGTACCACCAAGAAATATATACCAAACAAGAGAGGTCCCAGGACTGAGCCTTGTGGGATGCCACTTGTAACTGGTTTGGAGTCTGACATGGCTCCAGAAATTCTAACCATGTGGGTTCTGTCCTTGAGCCAGTTTGCAACCCATCTAGTGCCATAGGGGTTTATATTTAAGCTGGTGAGCTTATCTATAATGCCCGAGTGGGGTATTGTATTGAAGGCTTTTGCGAGGTCCAGGTAGGCTGTGTGGACCACCTTCCCCTCGTCAATGGACTTGGTGACTGTTTCAAAGAAATCGACCAGGTTTAAGAGGCAGGATCTGCCCTTAACAAAGCCAAACTGGGTAGGATCCAGTGTCTTTAGGTCCCCAATATCTTTATTTATGAGTTCCATGATGATCCTTTCCATAGCTTTGCAGACCAAGCTAGTCAGGCTTATGGGGCGATAGTTTCCAGGATCCATTGAGGCACCACCTTTGTGGAGAGGGACCACTGTTGCTGTATGCCACTCTTTGGGTACATATCCTGTAGTAAGGCTAAGATTGAACAGTAGTTTTATGTTTGGGTTTAGCTCTTCTTGGAGTTCATGTAGGATGCAGCCCGGGACACCATCTGGTCCCATTGATGCTGTGTTTTTTTGCTTTGGAGAGGGCGGCTCTTACCTGAGCATCTGAGATGTCAGGGGGGCAGCAATCTGTTGGGATAGATACTTGCCCTTTTGGTGGGGAGGGGGGGGGTTTGCACTGAACCTGTCAGCTAGGATGTTGGCAATGTCTGTAGGCTCGGTGTATTTTTTGTCATTTTGGACTAATTCTGAGCATATCTGGGAATTCCCACCCAGGTTCCTAACATAACTAAAGAAAGCCTTGTGATTATCCTCAGTGTCCTGTGCAATTTTTCTCTCGAAGCTGGCCTTAGACGATTTTATGAGTGCCCGTAGTTTTTTGCTAATACTGATCAGAGATGCCTTCCCTTTTTGGGATTTTGCTCTATCATGTAGTAGCTTCCTCCTTCTATTGTATAGTTTGTTTATGGCTGGGGTCCACCAGACAGGACGTCTGCCTTTGGAGGATTGGTCTTGGTTTTATTTGGGATTGCATGATCCATGCATTCCTGAAGGTGTTCATAGAATGCGTTTATAAAGGATTCTGCGGTCTGGGCCATATTTTCCACAGGCCCAGGGGCTTTGAAGGATTCCACCTTGGTTTTGAGGCATGTGAAATTTGCTTTAGAGAAGTTTTTCACTGTGGTTTTCTGGGCAGGGGTGGGGTCGGGATGTGAATATCCAGTGAGATTAGTTTATGGTCTGATCTTACCAGTGAGGGATACACTTCTGGTCTGGAGCATAGTGTCCCCATGTTGGTGATGATCAGGTCCAGTATGTTTTCCCCTCTTGTGGGAGTGGTAACAAGTTGTTCCATAGCATTTGAGTTTATAAATTCTAGGAACCTTTGGGCTAGGTGTTGGAGCTAGAGTAATGCTCCCAGTCTATGTTTGGGTAGTTGAAGTCACCCAATATAATGGTGTTTGGAGAGACCTTCATATTTTCCAATATTCTCAGGAAGGCCAAGTGGGGTTCCTGTGTTTGGGAGGGTGGTCTGTAGCAGGCTATAAACTGGAAGGCAGTTTTACCCACTGTTAGTTGCACATGGATAGTCTCTGATGCTTCTTGCTGTGCCACCAACCTGGAGGTGTGGGTATCTTTGACGAATATTGATACTCCCCCTCCTTTTGTGGTTCAGTCCAAGTTTTGGGGCCGAAAAGCATGGTATGAGGTATAACCTGGTAGTGCTGGGGTGCTCTCGGGAGCCTTGAACCAGGTTTCTGTTACTGCACAGATATCGATGTTCTCCATGCTAAGGAGAGTTTCGAGTGCGTGCATCTTGAGGTTTAGACTTCTGGCGTTGAGTAGCATTACTCTTAGTTTCTTATCCCTTGTGATACCTATGGAGGTGGGTTTGTCTTTTGAGCCTTGCCTAAAAAAGGCACTATGGGGGTAGCAAGAGCCTTTGCCAATATCCAAAAGCCCAGGGGTGACAGGTGCAAGCCGTCCCTAGCGAAGCATTGTGGCTTGTCGAGCATGTCATCCCATTTTTTTGTATTGTAAAATTTTCCATGTCTGGATTCCTTTGCCTGTATTTATCTTCAAATATCTTTGGTGCTGCTCTTTTTGTATTGGTTAGTTTTTCTTTCTCCTTTGCATAAATATTACACCATATTAAATCTCTTTTTCTTTCCCATGTCCATATTTCTTCTTCAGATGTCTCATGATCTTCCTGTTTCTCCTTACTTTGGGGACTTGTTCCATCATGGTGTGATGTAACCTGTGTTAGACCTTCTACACCAAATCATTCACTTCACAGGCATTCCATAGCTTCAGCTTCTATTTTTTAAACTTCTATTTTACTAATCTTCTTTTCTACATTCCCTGTTTGTGAAATTATTTTTTTTATCATGAAATTTCATTTCTGAATGTCTTTGCTTGTATTTCTCTTCAAATATCTTTTGGGCTGCCTTTTTTGTATTCCTTCCTGTATTATTTCCTGTAAATTCACCTTGTTTGGAAGGAAGGCTTTTAACCGGTTAGGTGACTCACTGAGTTTGTGTCAGAATACTCAAGTGGAGACTTGAAGACTACTACATGAGTCTGAGAGATGTAATCAATGTGCAGTGTATCATTGCAGTCACTACACTGTAGTGCAAGCCCTACCTTACAAAACACTGCTTGGTCAGGTGGAAGTGTCAGACACAGGCTAGCTATTCTTACCTACATGATGACATGCCTTTGAAAGCTGTGGCATTATTTATTTGTTTACTTGTTAGCTGTGCTGCAGTGTTGACAATGCATCAGTTTTAAGACTTGAATCTAAGATTATAGCAGCATGTTAATATAATACTGTACAGTACAGTAAGAGAAAACAAATTCAGGTGCTAACCTCAGTGGCAGCCATTTGCAGTAAATTCTACTTCAACATATTCACTTAGTTCTTCCTGTTAATCAATCCCTCACCAATGACCTATTGTATATCTATCCCCAGTTTTTTCATTTTCCTTAGCAGCTGCTTGCATTTAACAGTGTCCAGTGTCTTATGCATTTCCATGTAAGCCACATTCACATGGATAATGTTGTCCGCTTCTTGCATTACCTGAAGAATTGCCCAAATTCTGGAGAATGAAAAGACGCATGAAAGCTCAAGCAATATTTCAGTAAAACATTCAACTGCAAATAAAAAGTAAGCAAAAATCACATAACATATATGCTTTTTCTTTTAAATCATCTATTTGCAATGCCAGCTGACTAACTTGAGACTGCTGTCTTGAGTAACAGGCCTCTACCTTCGACATCACAAGTGAAAGTCACACAAACAAAATCAGTAATCTTTCCTCTCTCATAGCTTTCTTAAACTGATCAAGCAACTCTGCCTGCTCAGCAATGTCTAGGGCCTCCAGATCTGTAGCACAAAAGTTATAATGGCACCTGAAAAAAGAGCAATAAACTGCTTTTAATACCAAGACAAAAAGGAAGAAGGAGAATTAAGCATGCATCTTACTTTGTGCTAGCCATGCCCCTCCCTTCATTAGATGTCCTTTAATCTATGACTAAATACATATTGAGTAATTGCCTCACAAACACTACCAGTTATGCTGGGCCATACATGAAAAGACACAGAGGAGAAGAAGGGTTTGTTGGAACAGGAGCAGTATTCCAGATGCATTTTAAATGTTTTATATATATTTTTTTTGTGAAGATATTTTCAAAGGACATATCTAGGAAGGCAATTCCCATAACAGCCCCTAATAACGATAACAATTATGGTAACAAATAGCATTAGATTAATGAAATAAATCAACACATACTTAAATCAAGCACTTCCTTATTTATCATATGAGCTATTTAATCAAAACTATCATCTCTTTGCCTATACTTTAACTAACTTCACCTTTTCAGTTAAACTCATCTTTGCTATTTATCCTTTCTTAGCCCTTCAGTGCCCTTCCCCATATCTTTTTCTGTACTAATTTTACTGAATTTACTTGCATCTACTACATTTATCCCTGTTTTCACTACAGGCAAGTCTTCAAATTTCTCATGCACTGCGTTCTGCCTACCAAGACTAGTTACCTTTTTTTTACTGTTTTCTCTTGCAAGCTTGGTTATTATTAATAATATTATCCTAAAATATATCAAAGTCATATCCTATTGACCATTCTTTTTTCCTGTCTGCTGTCTTATCCATGAATATCTCTGCCCTGGAAATCTGCTCCTTTCTCTTACCCACAGTTAACAAGACTAATAAAATGGATTTGTGGGGTAAATCCCTCCTTTTCAAGTTCCCAAATATTTTCTTATTTGTTGCTATAACCAATAATCCAAATCATTGCTGTTTCCTCTGATGTTTTTTTTTTCATTCAGATTACCATTACTCTGTTTTCTTGCACTGATGCTTAACACGTTTCCCAGGGTATCTCCTCTGTCATATCTTTTAGTTAGGTCCCCATAATTCTATCCATTTCATAACTCTGCCTCTACATTTACTGATTATATATCTCTTTCAGGTCTTCTGCAAGTCACCTGTACACCATACCTTCCATTGCCACAATTTCGATCATATCCATCCAAGGCCAATCATCTCATTCCCTAGCTACTTCACACAATGCAAATTCCCAAGATAAGAGGGACTTGCCTGACATTCACCTAAAGCAATACCTCCCCTAATCTTCTCTACCATCTCAGTCAGTTTTGCAAACTCACATCACATGTATATTACTCCCGCCTCCTCCTTACCATACCTTCAACAGTCATTATTTTTCCATTCTGTCTTTTAATGTTTAGCTATGGTTAAAAAGTAATGGTGGAACCACCTATGATGCATGTTTTTTGGTAGCCATGGAAACATTAACTTATTATGTATCCTCAACACTTTCTCACATACCGAGTACCCCCAAAGATTGCAGACTCCTAGTCCACATCCCTCAACTTCTGAAAAAACTTCTTTAATCCTAGCTATGCCCAACTTTTGATAGATTTTCTCTAAAAGCTTCATAGCATAGAGATGAAAATGAAGATGCAGCCTGAATTCTTTGTTACTCACACAAAAGATTTAACGCTTTCGTCTGGTATATAACAAACAGACTTCATCAGAATCTAAACAACAGTAAAAAACTTTTGGTTTAAATAACCCTTTTGAAAAAATCACATGTAAGCAAAAACTAATCAAAAACATTTCCGTTTTTTGTTAATGTGATTTTTTTCAAGAGGGTTATTTAAACCAAATGTGATTTACTGTTGTTTAGATTCTGATGAAGTTTGTTTGTTAAATACTTGACAAAAGCGATAAATCTTTTGTGTGAGTAACAAAGAATTCAGTTTTCCTTCATCTGGCTGGATGCATCTTCATTTTCATTTGTTTATTGCTTGGTTCCTGGTGGATTTGTGATGTTCATATCATATAGGACTGACGTTTCCTGTAAAATTATGCTTCTCATTCCAATAGATTCATGTTGCTTGCCTTTGCCCACTTCTAGATGCATTTCCTTCCTGTGTAACCATCAAACTCTATCCATGTCTCAACTGGAGCATTATACTCTTTGAAAAACCCAGCAACACTCTTCAAGTTCTAGTTCTCCACTCTATCCTTATGATTTGTGTGCCTTAACACTTCCCATTTCCTCCAGTTCTAAAGCATTTCCAGATCCTATATATTCTACTTCATGCAGACTGCTTTATCCATGGCTATAACTGATGTTGAGATATTGATCATGCAACATTTCTTTACCCTTGCCCATGGTTTATTTGTCAGCTCACTATGTCTTATCACCAGTCTTCACCACATGGTTGTGCTCTACTGTGCCCACATTGCTGACTTGCAGACATCATATGCAACTATATGCCTCTGAAAATCAGGTAGCTTCAGCCACCTTCCTCTTCATACCTCTAGTCTTGCTGTGTCAGTTCTTCCCCTCTTACCTCTACACTTAACACAGACAAAAGGTCCTGCAACATATTACTCTTTATGAATAAAGCTTGCAGGGAATGTGTCTTACTGGATTCAATACATGTGGAAAAACTGTAAGACACATGATACGAATCTGATCTCCCCCACAAAATCATCCATTAAGGTTGTTACTATCTCTAACTGCCCATTCTAGTTTTTCTCAGATGTCTGTTGTACAGTGAAATACATCTTGATGCCAAAGTATTTTGCAGTCTACCCATCTGGTATTACTGGGTTGTTGAAATCTCGGACACATGCCCTCTTGAATGGTGTTACCACTAACTTTTTGGTTACCATATACCTGATTCCATACCAGATCTAACACATTCCTGGAGAATATCTATCAAATCTTTTTTTTTTAGGCCATTAATAGGAATATATTGTATTCTGTCAATAAATTCCCACTTTAAGAGAGTTCTGTTTCTCTCTGTCTGGCATCTTGATAAAGTTATCAGATATCCTTTGAAGTAACATCACAATAGCTTAAGAGCAACAGAATAGAGAGCAGATAACCCTGTCTTGTCCCTCTGGCTATTTTAACTGTTCTTACAACCTCCATTCACTGTTAGTTACCTTTAGACAGACAAGAGAACTTCATAAAATGTTATAACTGCCTGAATGAAGCATCGGTCTAAACCCAATCCCATTTCTACCTCCACAACAGCAGTTAATATTATTAAATGTTGTTTTTATATCAGACAAAATTATTCACAACCGGCTTTAATATCAGGCTCACTGTTACATCCATAATGTATACAATACAGCAATATGGCAATATACAGACATCTCCATTTCATAAATCATATTTGTCTGCTTGACACTAGGGTCAATATGGCCGCTATCAGAACTGTAAAATACTCATGAATGTATGCTCATTAGCCTCATGACTAGAAATATAGTTTGTATGGTCCTATCTGTTCTACTTCCCTTTAGGTAAGACCTCAGATTTACCTTCCTTCCTTGATAGTATGTTCTCCTTTGCTTCAATTTGCTGTTAGTCATTACAGCCTGGTTCTGTAATAATCTGATGGAAACTTAGGACTTCTAAGATGGCTGTACATTGAGTAACAGGTTAATTCTAGCTCTCCCAGTGTGAAAACAGAAACTCAGCAGAGAAAACCAGTGGACCTTTGTGTTTCAGGGAAGGTTTCAGTAATTGACTAGTAAGTGCACTGCCTGGATGCTAAGAAAGAAGAAATAGAGAGGATCTGAAAGAAAATCAGATACAAAAGGTGAGGAAAAACACTTTCTAGGAAAAGTACTGCAGTTGTTCAGCAAAAGCAAACCTAGAGGAAAGTATAAGACAACTGCACAAAGACCTCATTAAAATAAATGAAACATTGGTGGAGTACATCAACTCAAACAACAAATATGGAATACGTTTTAAACAGATATTCAGATGAGGTGATAAAATGTCAAAAATCAGAGGTTGAAATGAAGAAAGGGCTGGCTAAATATGAGACTACTCAAGAGGAGATGTTTCAAAAAATAATAGAATTAGGGGACAGAGCATGTATGGAAAATCTAAGATTTTCAGCTGTACCAGGGAAGCTGGAAGGAACAGAATGTATTAATTTTATGAAAGCACAACTAAACAACTGGACTGGTATTCCACACCAGGAGATGTTACTTGCAAGAACACATCATGTGTATGCTCCAAACCTAGCTATGAGAAAGCAACCGAGACCTTTAATAGTAAAATGCAATCTTACCAGCCGAAGAAATTGATTCTGACAGAACTGTGGCAGAAGGACAAATGCTGAAAGTGGGACACAGCAGAGTATTTGCAGTGAATGGTTGATCACTGTACAACAGGCAGAAGAGGAGTAAATTTATTCCACTATTCAGGGAATGTCAAGAAGCAGGCATGAGATTCAAACTGCTGTACCCAGCTATCTTCAAAATATTCCTCCCTGGAGGGACAAAATCATTCTTTGATGAAGTACATGCTAAGGAGGAAATACAAAACTTAGTCCAACAAAAAGTGAGCTGTGAAACAGAAGAAGATTCTGCTTCTCTTCCTTCTGGTAATAAAGACCACAGAGAGACTGTGCCAGTGAACACTTTTCCAATGCTTCAATGGAAAATGCTGGAGAGAAGGAAGGGACCATGATAGTTAACTAGAAGACTCAAGAGTATGATGGAAATAAAGCAGCAACAAGATTTGGAAGCTATAGATTAACAGGAATAAAATCATTAGCTTGGAAATTGACAAATGTGGGATTACAAAGCAATAATTATATTTGTGAAATATGACAAAACAAAAAATCTGGAAATATTAGACTGTTTTGGACTTTGTTGGACTTACAGGGGACTCTAAAGTATATGCCATACTTCATGTCATTAATGTTCAGAAAAATATAGGTGGAGGGGAAGAGAAGGGAGAAAGTTAAGTGTAAGTAAAACAATTTTTTTCTTAATAGTACTAGTTTTATAGTGCATGATTTTACTTGCATGCTATAAAGTAAAGTTACCTCAGTTAATTTTAAGTGTAATGGGGATATGTTTGCAAACAGGTGCTCCTATATTTTTTATTTGTCCCTTCTTCTCTCTTTCTCCTTGTTCAGTTTTAAGAAATATAGGCAATGCAATGTAAAAAAGAGAAGAAAGGTCTAACAAATGAAAAAGTAATGCACCTTGTCTCATTCTTGCATGGGGGAATAATTGTATTAAGGCCCTTAGCCTGATCTAGTAACAAGAGTTAACAGAAAGCAAGTAAATTAAAAAGAATATTGAATATTATTAGTCACTTTTCTAGCAAATAAATGCATGTTTAGTAGCAATTCTGTATCTGGTCCTCATGTCTCCATGGAGACAATCTGATAAAGAGAAATTGGCAAGGAGATAATGTTCTCTGAAAGCATTCAGGTGTTTCCCAGCTGGGAGAGCTATAAAGGTAAGACAAAACCAGACAACACATAGTAGAAGCACAGGCTGCACCATGTATCTTAGGATGGATAACCTTTCTTTTAGGTTAACTCATGTCTATGAGTGTGGCTGTCAGTTTGAGATATTTGTTCCTATTAGGAGGTTAAGACGTCAGTGTTTGGAGATGGCATGGTTTTGTGTGTTAGTATTAAGTTAATATGTTTTAGATCATATTGGAAGTGTGTTTTTTTTTGTTTATGGGCTTTCAATAAAACAACAAGTTTTGTAAGCTGTGACATAGGCTCAAATGGATATGACAATAAACAACTGTATGAAAGTTCCAGGGGTGGCTCAATTTATTGGACTGCAGGATTGCAGCCCTCCCAGCTGCAAAAAAAGAAAGAAAAAATAAAATAATTAGTATAGTACTGTATATTAGCTGCAAGTCCGAATGACTCGCTGTTAAAACTTGAACTACACATGCGTGTGAGTTCCAGGTTGTTAAAAAAAATCCAGACTGCTGTTAAACCATTCTGGATTAGGAAAAGATACATCAGTGTACAGATGCTCAGAAGTCTATGTGGTTTATAACCGCAGTAAAGTAAAAGGGGATTGGACTGCCATGTCCACCAGTCTGATCCCTGTCAACCTTATGACATACATGACTACTGACTGGTTCTTGGCTCACTGTGGGAATTTTGAACAGAATCCTCTTCTACTGCAAGGGAAATATCTGAAATCTCTCTATCATACTCTCTGCAAGGGAATCTTTTGGTTCAGGTGTGGAAGTCAACAGAATCAGATTCATTATTGTGTGCAGGAATTTTGAACAGAATTATTTTATACTGCAAGGGAAATTTCCGAAATCTCTCTTGGAGAGTGTGTGTGTGTGTGTGTGTGTGTGTGTGTGTGTGTGTGTGTGTGTGTGTGTGTGTGTGCATGCATGTGTGTGTGTAAAAATGCCCCAGTTAAATATACCTGGTGGGTACAGTTACTCAGGCTTAAACTGTGGCTAGAGTTACTCAGGCTCAAACTGTGTGTGTGTGTGTGTGTGTGTGTGTGTGTGTGTGTGTGTGTGTGTGTGTGTGTGTGTGAAATGCCCCAGTTAAGTATACCAGGTGGGTAGAGTTACTCAGGGTCAAACTCTGTACCTTAGGTACAGGTAGCATGAGCCTGAATTCCCTACCCACCACCACTTGTGAAAACTGTGCAGATTTTTGCCTCATGTTTTTGTTCTGTTCCTCATAAAATCTGTGTTTTTCTGGATTTTTGTAATCAGTGAAGGATTGAATTCACTAAAGAATGACAAGCATTTGAATTTCAGACTTCATATTCTTCAGAAAATACATGGTAACACAAAACCTTTTATTCTAGCAATGTTCTAAGTTTATAAGATCAATATTTGAAATTTGTCATTATGTCTGGGGCTGTATTCCCACATTATTGGCTTTGTCCAAGTTTTTTGTGCTAAGAGGTTGATCGCTATGGTAAAAACTGAATTCACTGAATATGTTTGGGGGCTGTATTCCCCCGTTATTGGCTTTGTCCAGGTGCTTTATGCTAAGAGGTTGAGAGCTAATGGTGAGAACTAAATTCACTAAATGACAGCCATTTAAGTTTCAGTCTTCTTGTCTTTCAAGAAACAGCTGATTTAGCATAGTGGTATGTTGCTCTGACTAGTGCACAGGGTCCTGGATTCAAGACTTGGTAGTGAAATGCATGGTGGTAACACAGCATTTTATTCTAGCAACTTTCCAAGATTACACAAGCAACGTTTAACGTGTCCCTGGTTTTTGGGCTTTTGTCCCTCCCAATAAATTTTGTCTTTTTCCAGATTTCCTGTGCTGCAAAGTTTAGAGATATAGTTGAGTGTTGAGTAGATTTTACAAGGAGCTGAGAGCTTCAGGGGAAGAGATGTTTAGTGCTGCTTATGCTGAGTCTACTTGCACTGTTAATAGCATAACAGGTTGAATACTTGCTTTTGATGCAGAAGGCTGTTGGTTCTACTCCCACAGTATGTAGATGCATTGCTGATACTGTACTGTGTTGTAATTTTAAAGGGGTTGGATGCTGCAGACCTGAGAATGTCCTCTTTGGTGGAGATACCTAGTAACTACGAACTTGTTATCAGTTTGCCATCCATTCCCTAATGCATTATGATGAGCTTATTATTTTTTAATGTAACATAGGCAATTTGTTCCTCAAGGGCAACAGGCACTTTATTTGTAGCTGAAACAATATTAAGTTGTTTGCTAGCAGCAACCTCTTCATTAGTTACAAATCTCTTTAATGTGGAATTATTTAGATGACTTTTAGTTCTGCAGAGATTGTGCATATTTACTGATACTGGTGGATTTTAGAAGTTTGAGTAGACGTTTATGATGGAAATGTTATGAATTGGGCAGGTTTGTCATTATTGGTGCATGCATTCTGTTTCATTGTTTACTGGAAAAATGTTCAAAACACTAAATTGTAAACGCACTCTAACAACTGTACTGTATTATACAAGGACTATAATTTAATACAATCAGGAAGGTGTATCAAAAAACACACATATGTTTCATGTGCAAGGGGCCTATGAATTGAAAACAGCCCAAAGTTAATCTTTATCTGCCACTGGTTATTCAGTGGAATACCTAGGACAAAGGAAATATGAATACTTGTATTAATTTCAAGAGAAGCTCCAATAGTGATAGAATAGTGTAAAAAGATAATAATGTTAGATTTGGGGCTACTGGCAAGGGATTAGTATTACACTGGCATGTATTCATATTCCATCTAAAACTACGATAATGGAGATTAAGACAATTCTGGGAGAAATAATCAGCTTTTAGTAAGGACTATTACTTATACATTGGAACTGAATTTTGATTTTTAGCAGTGAAGATGTGTCTGGGAGCCCAGAAGGGGAAATATAAAAAAGGAGGGTAGATTTTTAAAGAATTTTTTGAAAATATTTGGAATGGAAGATGTGAATTCAATATTAGGAGTTTGGAGTGAATTTACATATCTCAAAGATAGAAAAACAGGGTTAGGCTAGCAAAATTTACATTTCATAGAAACATGTGCATTTAATTTGATACACACTCAATAACTATGTCAGATCCTACACCAATAATAACTAAAATGAAAATACAGGATAATAAAATAAAAACGAGACACTGGTACTTTCCCACCTATCTGTTGAAAGGAGAGGAATTTAAGGAGTGGGTAGTGGAAATCATTCAGGAGCTATTAGAGAAGATAGAAATTTATTCTGAAAATATAGCTAGGCAGTGGGATAAAATTAAAGTGTCAGTTTAAAATTAGGGTGGAAATAAAAGAAAGGGAGATATGGTTAAGAAGTAAAATGAATTATTTAGAGGTACTTACAGATGTTAAAGTATTTCAGAATAGGGGGAATCTCTCAGAACAAGAAGAGGAGCAACTGCAGAATACTGAATAGAAAATAAGGAATTACCACAATAATATGCATGAACTTAGAATGATTGCTATTAACCAACTGTTTTAATAACAACTTTAGAAAACAAAACTTTTAGCACAGTGACTCAGGCAACAGAAAGTGGAAAGGTCTGTCACCAAGTGTAGAGAGCCTATAGCAAGGAAGATAACAAAAGATCCTGTACAGGTATTAGAAATATTTTGGAATATGAAAGTGGTGTAAAGCAGAGAAATGTGGAAATGAAGAAAAAGGTACAAATGGAAATGTTTATGAAAGAGTTAAAATACCAAGGTTAGGTAGACGAGGCTCAATTACTAACATTTAGGATAGGAGACGATGGGATAAAAATGGTTATGTATACCCAATCTAATGGAAAGTCTCCATGAATAGATGGAATTCCTGTGGAAGTTTGAAAGCTAGGACGGAAAAAACTGATAAAGATGTGGAAGGTTTTGTTTAACAACATTTTATGAAGAGGAGGAGGAGAAGTGCCAACATCCTGGATGAAAGCAGTAGTAGCTATAATGCCTAAGGAGGGTAAAGATTCTTCAGATCCAGCTTCTTACAGGCTCATTTCAATACTATACCATGATCCCAGAGACTTCCCATACTCTGGAACAGACTACCTATCTATGTCAAACAGAGCTCCTCATTAGCACTCTTCAAGAAAAATCTTGATGATTGGATGGGAAATGGGAAATTCACCCCGGGGATCACTTCTGTGGCTCTGCTCGACAGGGGCACAGGAAAATAATTTTCTTGGGTGGCGAAAGCCAGGGTATATTTTTTGGCTAGGCTTGTATGGGCCCTAGGGCCGATAGCCTAGTACCTACCTACCTATTATAAAGTGGTTAGGTCTAGAATGGCTAAAAGAATGGCAAAGGTGATTCCACAATTGATAGATATGGATCAATGTGGCTTTGTGGAGAGCAGGCAAACAACAGACAACATTAACAGAACATTGATGATCCAGAAGGACATACCACTGCTGCTGGTGAATCTTGATACAGAGAAGACATTTGACAGAGTAAGTGGGACTTTATGAGGAGGTAATGGAAGCATTTTCATTCCCTGATAAAATTATGAAGTTGATTATGAGGACATATGAGGGATTGGAGGCAAAAAGTTAACTGGGTGGGTTCCTCTCTGATAATTTTTAATTGAGCAGAGGAACCAGGTAGGGGAATCCTCTTTCTCCTTTTTTTTATTTGCACTATATTTAGAACCAATGGCAAAGAAAATAAGGGACTCAGAAATTCAAGGATATAATTGGTATGGTAGTCAAGAAAATCTGGCTCTATTTGCAGATGATATTAATTTATACCTGGTAGAACTAGAAAAGGACATTACAGTGTTGAGACAGTTTGAGATCTTTTCAATATATAAAATTAATGAAGCTAAAACAAAGGCAAAGCAGTAAATTATTTACCCATACATGTATTGGCTCAGCAGTATCCATTTTTATGGGGACATGATAAAAATGAAGTGTCTGGATTAACAGTTATTGTGGTATGGCAGCTAAAGGTATGTGGGAAGAGACTAAACTAAAGACAATACAATACAAAAACTGAGAAATTGGAAGATCTGTTATATGGATATGGATAGCAAGATACAAGCAATTAAAATGTTTTAGTCCCTTTAGTCTTATACACAAGTCACATAAACCTCCACTGCCAATCATGAGCGGACAGGTGGTCCAAGAAGAAGAAGAAGTCTTATACACAGGTCAGGTAATTTTTTTTATCTACCAGAGGAGAAGTTGCAGATAGCAATTAGTAAAGAGCTGAAATATTTTATCTGGGGGCGGGGGGGGGGGCAGCAACAGTCATTTGGGATAACTTGAGTCTTCCAATAGAACAACCCAAATTGGAATTGCTGAATTTGACAGGGTATTTTAGAGCTACAGGGATAAGGCTCCTATACATAGAACAAGTAGAAAGCTATAATTCAAAGTGGAAAGAAATGATGATAAAATAGGGGGACTCAAAAAACAAGGACAGACTGGGATTTTGGATGCAAGACTTTAAGGAAAACAACAATAATCATACAGAATATTATATTCATAAAGTACCAGAAAGTATTCTAAGAACCAATCCAGCATGAGAATGGAGAAAGAAGATTCTGTCAATAGGGATGACTGCAATTAGGAATACAGACAACAGACAAAAGGGAGATGGAATTTGTTGGAGAAAACTGGCAAAGGAACCAAGCTACTGGACACAAACAACTAGAGAGGGAAAGGTAATAGAATTAGAAGACACCAAGAATTTATTTGGGCTGCAGGTTGGAGATTGCCTTCTGAATCAAGGATTAATATCAGAGAATAGGCAAAGAGAAATATATAGGGGGTCCTAAACAAAAGATCAGCACTGGTAGAGCTTTTAGTAGAATCCAGAAAGAAGCTGCCCCTAAAAAAGGAATAAATAGTAGAACATATGAAATATTGCATTATAACTATAAGAATCAATCAGAAGAAGTTAGAAAGGTTTGGAACGAGAGATTGGATAAGCAATTCACAAAGTAACAATGGGGGTATATGTATGACCCACATATACAACAAAATGTAGAAGATTTTAGATTTTGCTTGGAAATGTTTACATAGATATTTTTTATCACAAGTGGACTCCAGAGAATTTTTCCTCAAGTAGATAGCAAATGTTGGAGGTGTGATGGGAACATATTTTCTTTGAGAGTAATGGGTTGTCAGACTTTAAAGATTGCCTGCAGACTACTCTGTCAGAGAGTCTGGGTGAGCAAATTGGTGTAACTTGGGAAATGATTTTTCTGAGCTATGATACAGATTCGGAATTGCCTAGACATAGTAAGGCCTTGCTGAGTCTAATTATGGTGGCTTCCAAAAAAGCAATTAATACAAGATGAAAATCGATTCTAAACCAACTGTACTAGAAGTAGTGACTATAGTAACAGAGATAAAGCAACTGGAATTGGCTAGAAGCAAATTACATAGGAAAATAATGGGAACTGTGTGAACAGTTGGGAGGGTGGCCTAATGGTTGGGTTGGGAGGGTGGCCTAATGGTTAAGGTGTTTGCCTTATAAACACAAGGTGCAGGGTTTGAGTCTCACAAGGGATAATTGGTTAATGGCAAAATGTCACAAGGGGCCACTAGCTAGTACCTATAGCCTTATGGTATGATGAACAATACATACAGGGGAGGAATGAGGTTTAAAAGAAGGCAGGATTTGAATGAGCTATGTGATGTTTGACTGACAATGACTGGGTAGATTATAAGTGATATATAATATTTGCAACTGGGATTATGTCAATATGGTTTATGTAATGTTTGCAGCTGAGATTGTGTCAGTATGGTTTATTTTCATTTATATAAATGTATAATTGCCTATGTCATAAGTGATAATTTAATAAAGATGTTTTTTGTTTAAAAAATCTGTTGGAAACTCATCTGCAGTACAGACCTTCCATCAATTATGTTCTTAATAGCATTCTGAAACTCCATTTTCTTAAATCCTTCTTTAGACTATTTCTGAATACACCAACTAATCATGTTCCTTTTCACATCTAGTCATTCTTTAATCCTCCTATCTCCCTTCCATCGACTGAATATAAGCTTTAAATGATCCAAGTAAATGCTTTAAAGATCTCTTCTTCAAACTTTGCTCACAACCCTCTCTCTCTGTCACTCTCTCTCTCCCTGTTTCTCAGTATGTTGCCTCTTATTCTTCTAGTCTTTAATTGGTACTTAGTAAGGTTACCATGTACCTGTCCTTGATTCTGCCAATATGCTCAACCTCCAATCTCCTAACTGGACCAGTTTCCTTTAACATTGCTCTAAGCTATGCCTTCTGCCTAACCAGTTTCTCCAATCACCCTTGTCACTTCATCACTCTGTTTGTGCATTCTACAAAGTCTGTTCCATCTCATGTATTTCTTTTTTATTTCTCCTTCTTTGTTTACCCTTTTCTCCCATTATGTTTCCCCTCTACATAACTTGGAAGCACTTCCCCCCTCAGTCTTAGAATTCCTTTTCTGTTTAATCATTTTCTGTTTTAAGACCCTCATAACCTTCATTTGGAGCTAGTTAATCCTTTCTTTCTCCTATCATAAGGAGTCCATCTCCCTTTTGCTTGTACTATATTTCCCATCTTTCAGAGATCCTTGAGGGATATAATCAGATAATCTAATTTTGAGCATATCCACTGATGACATCAATGCTGTCCTTAAACGATCAATTAAAAAGCAGTCTGTTTGCTCAGATCTCTCAAAAAAGAAGCCCATTAACTGTATCATACTTCACCATCTACATAGTGACCAGACTGCAATGTCTCAGTACTATCTTATGTTGCTTTTGGCTTCTCTGGTATGTTTATTCATTTTGAATAATGTGCCCTTTCATAAACTCATAGGTTTTTACTAAGATTACAACCAAAGAAGACCACTGAAAAGCTCTACTATGTCCCACAATACTGTGGAATATTAACATATGTCTCTCATTAAGTAGACTTTCTCCATATATCCCCTCGTAAAAATATGCAGTCACCCATCCAGACATCCATACAGATTTTAAAGGTTGCTCTGGAAGTATTCTGCTTGATAGGTATGGGCAGACTATACCAGAAACAAGGTCTATGTTGGTTAGGTATCTGTCTTGCCATTTGGTGCTGTTGATGTTGCAGTGTAAGGTTAGATCCATAGAATTGGTGTTGGTTTTACCACTGGCTCTATTGAGGTGGGTGAAGGAGTTCAGAGAGTGATGAGTCATTCATTGCATGGAATGGCAAGCAGATCTCACCCCTCAGTAGTCAATATAACACTGAATAGAAGCCAAGGGCTTTAGTCTATCAAAGTAGCTAGGGATACTTGAACATGAGGGTTTAATTGCTTAGCGAAGTACATGCCAAAGTGCATTATATTCAATAACAGGCCCAGTAAAAGATGAATAAAGTGTGATTATAACTTTCTTTGAACCATGATGATATACCACAAAGGATACAATGTGCAAGGTAGAAGGATTTTCTAACCACCACAAAGTTATGGTGGGTGAAGGAGTCTGCTATCAATACAAGTACACAAGTCCCTGATGTCTGTGTTAGCTTTAACATTATCTTATGTGGTAAGCAGTACTGATACTAGATTTATTAGAAGAAACTATGCTGTGTTTATTGGTATTGAAGGTGAACCCTTGATCAACATGCCAAGCATTTGTGTGGTCTAACAATTGCTGTAGAATTTGAGTATCAGGATGGGATTTGATAAACAACCCTATTTTACACTCATTAGCAAACTTGGTCAGCTATAGTCCCTTGCTGTTGTCTTTTATGTCACAGAAATACATACCAAAGAGGAAGGATCCTGGACAGATTTGTGTGGGATACCACTAGTGATTCTTTTCTGTATAGAACAAATGTCCTTGAGTTTAACATTATGTCTTTCCTCAGACAGCCACTTACCAATCCAGCAAACTCTTTATGGGCTAATATTGGGTTGGAGAAGTTTTGTCAATAATTCCAACATGGGGTATAGTAGTAAACACCTTAGCTGTGTCCATATAAGTACTCCAGACTGTATGCCTTTTAACTCTGTTTTCCATAACCATTTCAAATAATTCATCCAGGTTAAGCAGACATGATCTGCCTTTTACCATGCTGAAAATGCATGTATCCAGGGGATATAAAGTCACCAATATCCTTGTTTAATAGTTCAGCTATAATGCATTCCATAACCTTATGAAAAATAATCTGGTATATAGCACCACATTAAAATCCTCCTCCCACTATGCCTCTCCCATCTCTCTTGTATTCTTATCAGCACAGTGAAAGACTCAATCATAACTTATCTTTTATTCATAGTCGGCTCATGAAGGAATCCCAGAATTAATAACTTAGGATCACGGGATCATAGGAAGTTACTAGGCTAATGGCCCTAGGGCCCTTACAAGCCTAGCCAAGTTCTACCCTTATTTCCATGATCAGCACCTATTGTCCTGTCTACAGAGAGACACAGGTGGAACCCCAGGGTGAATTTATGGTTACCCATCCAATTGTCAAGACTGCATTTAAAGAGGGCCAATGAGGTGCTCTGTTTGACATAAAGTGGGAGTCTATTGCAAAGGTGTGGTAAACTCTGGGAGACAAATCTGTCTCTTCAGCAGGTTCTATTAATGTGTCATACCAGGTTATGGTCTTTAGAGCGGGTAACCTGTGTACCATTTGACTTGTGGATATGCAGCATTCCCAGTAAGGCAGTCAGAGATTGCCTTATATGCAAGACAGAGATCACCTTTGAGTAGTATGTATGAAACAGAATAAAGTAACAGTGATTGCAGATCATCCACACAGGACAGATGCTGAAGACCTTGAATTTTCCTTGGGAGGAACTTTGTGGTCTCTCCAATTCATGCAGGTGCTTGGAAAGGTACATACCAAAAGGAGCATTGTACTCGATTACTGGCCTGATGAGGAAAGAGTACAGGGAGGTTATAACTTCTTTTTCCTGGAGACAATGCCCTTACTTATGAGATGAGCAATATAGAATGCCCTTCTTACCACTGTGGAGACATGGTCAAAGGTAAAGTTGCTGTCAACTTGTGTGCCAGGTCTCTCACCACTGAGTGCATACTTACGGTGTGTCTATTGATGTGGTAGTTAGCAGGAACATCACTCTTACCAAAAGGGATGATAATGCATTTTTTGCACTGAGTTTAAGGCCATGACTTTGGCATCAATCATTTGTTTGTGTAAGAACCTACTGTAGGATGTTGACATCATTTGGAGATTACTACCGCTCCCAGTTTGCAGTCATCAACAAACTTTGTCAGCCACAGACCTTTAATTTTTGGTTATACTTCAGAGAAATATATTCCAAACAGTAGAGGTCCCAGGATTGATCCCTGTGGAACACCACTGGCTACAGGTCTTCTGTTGGAGGTAGATTCTCCTATTTTGACTATATGGGTTCTATGAGTGAGCCAGTTAGTGACCCATCTAACAATATAAGGGTTGATACCTAGCTGGGTGAGTTTGTCAATGATGCCTAAGTGGGGGATAGTGTCAAAAGCCTTGGCTAAGTCTAGGTAGGCTATATGCGCAGATTTCCTCTCATCCAGGGCCTTGGTGACTGTTTCGAAGATGCCCACCAGGTTTAAGAGGCATGATCTCCCTTTGACAAATCTGTGATTGCACAAATGTCTGCATGTTCCAAGTTGAGGACTGCTTCCATTGAGTGCAGTTTCATGTTAAGACTGCTAACATTTAGCAGCATAACCTAGAGGTTGTTTGTATATGGAGTTCTTATGTCGGAAATTTTGTCCTTGAGACACTGCCTAAAAAAGGCACTATGGGGATGGCAAAAGCCTTAGCCAGTAGTCGAAATCTCAGGGGTGACAGACAAAGACCATCTCTGGCAAAGCATCAAGGTCTGTCGATCATGTCATCCCAGGCTGACAAATACTGGATCCCCTTAGAATAACACCAGAGACTAAGCAAATTTTTGAAGTCAATCATTTTCTTTTTGTATTGAAGCATCATCCTAGGGGAAGTTAAAATGCTGGGCATACTTGCCTGAGACACATAGTTCAAGAGCTCAGTCATGTCTCTCTTCATATCATCCAGAGAGGTACTGCTCAAGTCATTCACACTAACATGGACCATGACAGAGTCATAACAGTACCTGTTTTTGAGAGACTTGCGTGCATGTGTGATATGGTGGATCCTGTGAGAGAGACATCTATGTGTCTTATAGTGGAATCACCTATGACTAATATGTTTGGCTTTGTGTTTTGTCTTAAGGGCTTGACAAGTGAGAGACTGGTGCATGAGCTATTATGTGTGTGGTGTTCTACAGAGGAAGTACTATGTGTAGCGTCCTTGTGTTTGTGGGAGATCTCTGGTGTTTAGGTATGTTTCTGGTGAGGACCTCCGCATAAGTAAGTATGTGTGATGTGTGTTTGGGTGGAGTAGGAGGCGAGGTGTGCATGCTGACAACTCGCTCATTGTCATATATACTGACTGGTGTATGAGAGAGCATGGATTGAAGGTTCGTAATATAGTTGCATCTTTCACACGTTGAGTTCACTTACTGGCCCTTCTGCTGACCACTCTAAGCTGACCCAAATAAAAATGGCTACTCCTTTCAACTCATATAACAGGCTATCTCGAAAATCCTGAAACTTTGCACTCCTAATTTATCAGATTTTTTACCTTATAAATCTAATATTTGTATGATTGCCAAGCCCTAGTCCTAATCTATCTAATCCATCGTCATCATCATCATCAACTGCCTGTTTCCAATTTTCTACAGAGTCAGGTTGTCACGTTAACTTTTGCTATCTCTCTAAATTCAGTGTCACTCTCCTACCTTCTTAAACAGTCATACCTGACTGTTGCAGGTCTGCGCTAACACAATCCATCCTTCTCTTTGCTGATTGCCCTCATTTCCTCTTGCCCTCTTCCTGTCAGTCCCAAAGCATCTTCACCAGATTATCTTCTACTTTTCTGCATGCGTCCAATTCATGATAATCTGTTCCCTTTACCCTTCTCTGTATTTGGAATTACTATGGATTCTGCTGTGATGCCCTCATTTCTTTGTCTGTCCCACACTGTACATCCTACCATCTGTCTCAGGCACTTAATTTCCATCAGCTCTAGCTTCATCATCTGCACTGTCTTCATT
Source organism: Protopterus annectens (assembly GCF_019279795.1). Classification (NCBI taxonomy): domain Eukaryota; kingdom Metazoa; phylum Chordata; order Ceratodontiformes; family Protopteridae; genus Protopterus; species Protopterus annectens. The sequence continues at coordinate 1,774,020,405 of NC_056726.1, read as the reverse complement.
GCTCCAAACAGTTAATATCCCTAGCATTCTTACTATAATTATAGTGCACGGAGCATGCTGATTATACTTTGATATTCATAAAAAGACAAATCAGTTAAGTGCTAGAGTAGTGCAAGACTTGCCCTTAAAAAATGTTAAGCACCCCCTTCTAAAGTTGTTAAGGTCGGGCTATGGGCTAAACAGTAAAATCTGACAGCACAAATGGCAGCAGCAGAATAAAAGATTTGTTTATGTCTGCTGTCCATTCATAACATGTCTCTGACTTCCTGTTTCAAACCTAGAAAGTTACTAGAATAACAGAATGTTATGTTCACCTAATTTACTTAAGGATACAAAGCCTGAAACCTAAAAGTATGCCATTATTTACTGTCTTTAGTTCTCAGTAATTTGTCCGTAAACCATGGACTTCATATGAACATATGAGGCAAAAATCTGGACATTCTTTGAAAATCTGGAGAGTTGAGAGTCATGGAAGATGAGTGTAAACATAAGGGACAGTGTTATATTACCTTTATGAAAGTGCTTACTAAGTGTTTCATGGCTTTGAAATATGGTAAAATATTTAGTGTTGCTTTTTTTTTTCATTTTTACTTTAACTTGTAGCACATGGAACAGATAAAGCTCCATACGCTATAAAGAATTATGAGCGGTTAGCTGATGCTAACCTAATATTGTATTCTCAACATGAATGTCAAGATTCACCTCTCAAGCTTTGCTCTCTAGGTGAATTCCTTGACATCCCAGTCTCAAACACATAATAACACAGTTAGCAATATCCATTCCATATTTTCTTGCTTTGAAAGTAAGCCCATCACACCTCTGGGTAGTTCTTTAAGGATTACCACTATTCCTCTTCCCAGGCCTCCTGGTAATATCTGTATAAGTTTTATCATGAAAGAAGATGATGTTATTTGTGTTTCCTCTGCATATTTATTTGTTTGCACCTTCTTAGCTTTGTACCCTCAACTTCAATAGTTTAGTTATATGTAGTTTAGTAATGAAAATAAAAGCAAATACATTAATCAAGATACAAATAATGAGCAAATTCACATATAATTCCAATTCAAGATACAAATAATGAATAAATTCACGTATAATTCCAATTCAAGATACAAATAATGAATAAATTCACGTATAATTCCAATTCAAGATACAAATAATGAATAAATTCACGTATAATTCCAATTCAGACTTTTTTTAATTGTGCCAGAAACGCAATTATACATGCGTCTAATGTGTACATGTACACCGTCTTATTTAGTTCTCTCTCCTTAACAGAAAACCTTTATTTCAGCATAATACACAGGCATATATCGGGCAGTATTCACAAATATGGTCTCATTTATGTAGAGCCAGTACATGCAAGAACATATAACAATGCCCTGTAAAATGCACAAAACCTCTCCAAAATGTGGAGCACATTCTGCTAAGCCATCAGGTACTGGAAACAGTCTAGGAATGGAGAAGATATGCAAATGAGATTCATAGATCAGTACTAAACTAACTGCCCTTGTTAGCCATTTATCCCATGTGAGAATCAAACCCTGCACCATGTGTCTGCAAGGTAAACACTTTAACCATTATGTCAACCTCCCATTATAGCACCCCCACTAGGACCTGAACCCACAATCCCTGGCTTAGGAGGCCAATACCTTATCCATTAGACCACTTGGGATGAGGACTGACCGACTTTTCTGCAAGTCATGAAAAAGATTTGTATGGAGTTTAAACCTCTGTTACAGACAGAAAATATGGAACTACAGGTGTGGAATAATAGTATTTTCCCCAACACACACACACAAAGGCATATAGTCAGACATGCTGACATACCCTTACACACACACACACACACACACACACACACACACACACACACACACACACACACACACACACACACACACACACACACACAAACACACACGCACCATGGCTGGACAACAATAACAGTGAATTATTTGAGAAAACAACAAGTATTTGCAAAATAGTACATTGATGAACTGTTACATATAGCAGTACTGTACCATTCACAGAAAGACAACTATTCTTACTTCCTACCTACAGCACAATTATGTTACAAATCTGCCACTGGGAAGTAAGAAAATGTTAGAGCCCTACCTTATACTAGATGCAAGCAACTATACTCTGTAGTCATGGCCAATGAGCTATGAAAGACCATGAATCACTCCTGTCCATAACTTTGGTGCAGTGAGGGGAACAAGGATATCGGTCAGTGCCATAAGAGTTATGATCATTGTGCATAGAGCCATAATCTTAGACATAGTGCTGTGCTCACTACAGAGCACTGGTACTGGTACATGTTCAGAAAATGTAATGGGTATGCTCGTATATAGCAAGCATGTCCATGCTTTACTTTTGCCAAGTGAAGGTGATGTGGTTCATGACTGTGCTTTGTTTTGTCACTTGAAGGTGATATGCAGTAGCATAGCAAGGGTTTAGTAAAGGGGCATATACCTTGGGTTCAGCCTTTTATAGGGTCCAGTCTAAGTACCATTCCTGCAATCTTTATGTACTGTTTTTTTTCAGAAATGCCAGTACAGAATTCAAAAATTTTGCACTGTTGCTAGTAGAGAGGTACTGAGCCTGGAAGGGGACATGTGCTTTAGACTGCTGTGAATTCTGTCAGAATATTTCATTTTTGTTTTTTTGCATTTTACTATGAGCAGGGGGAGGGGCTAGTTTGGAAACTGACACAGGGCTTTGGGTGAACCAGCTACACCTCTGGGGATGTGATTCATCTCTGTGCTTTACTTTGTCACATGAACTTGATGTGATTCTTGTCTGTGTCTTGCTTTACTACTGAAGGTGATGTGACTCATGTCTGAGCTTCGCTTTGTCACATGAATGTGATGCGATACATGCCTGTGCTTCACTTTGTCAAGTGAACGTGATGAAATTCGTGTTTCTAGTGACTTCTGTCCCCTCCCACCACAAATTTGATATTACCTTCTCCATTAAATCGTACACGTGCAAATTATGGTAGTTCGACAGATCTATGACAGGCTTTCCTCCAAGGAGTTTCAGTTATAAAATTTAATACTGCAGTGAGTTTCGCTATAATGTGATGTGTTGTGCAGCCAGTGGAGCACTTTTTGGTGCTTTGTCCATTTCTCCTCTGTGGTGTGATCATGGAGTTGGTATATATAATTTAGAGGGGTGTAGTATTGCAGGAAGCTTGTCCCCTGCAAAAAAAAATGTACATTATTTAGTGTTTTTTTTTTTTACTCACCAGTTTCAATGCTCATCTTTTGAAAACATGTGAGTGAAAGGAGTGTATTGCAATCATTTTCAGGTGAACAGTGAAATACTGTTGTGTAGTATAACTTTGCATACAAATATCTGCATTCCCTGAACCATGATCAATGAGCCCTCAACCCATGAAATATTGTTTCTACACATGTGCAGTCCTTGTTCATGTACTTCGTGTATGTAAAACAGGACAGTTTGCTAGCATAGCAAATGACACTTTGCAGACTAACATGCAGGAAGATACATATACACATACACAATGGAATGGGGACTGGTACCAGTAGTGTAGCATATACACAATGGAGTGGGACTAGTACTAGTGCTGCAGTATATACACAATGGGATGGGAAATAGTAGCAATACTGCAATATATACACAATGAAATGGGGAGTAGTATCAGTACTGCATTATATAGACAATGGAATGGGGATTAGCACCAGTACTGCAGTATATATACAATGGAATGGGGGGGACAAGTACCAGTGCTGCATTATATAGACAATAGAATTTTAGAGTTTTTTTTTCAAGTTTTAGTTTATGGTATTTAGGCCTTGCATTTCAGCAGGTTTCTGCTTGTTTGTGCATAGCACAACTCTGAGCACTACCGTGCAATTGTACGCCAAAGCCGAAGAATTAAATTCAACAAATTTTCCCTTAAGACTCAGGCAGAAATATCCATTCACTGAGCTCCGCTGTGATCGTTTCTGAAAAGTCACTCATAGTGACAACAGTCTTCAAACTAGCATTATGGACAGTTAGACTACCCTTGTTTCTCCTGCCAACCTTGTTGACTTGGGTCTTTTGAGGCAGTGTAGCAATTGCCTCATGTACACAGACAACCCTCTACTAATACCACAGTCTAGTACAGAGTGCCTGAGATGTATTTACAGCAAGAATCTTGAATCCATCCTGTCTCTCACTCAGAACAGTAACACGGAGAAGGTTGTCAACTCATCCACAACTAGATATTAACATAGTACCACTACCATATACATAGTATGGATAAAACACTTAAATCTACATACACAGAAGTTCTCTTGAGAAACTTACCAAAACACCAGAGATCTCCAAAACACAAGACTGCTACAGCTAACACAATCCCCACAGCACCCATTTATTTATTTATTTATTTATTATTTTATTTTACATTTGTTGACTGGGAGTGTATGACTGAGCTAAAGCCCTTTTCAGCAGAGGCATGGGGAGAAAAGCTCCAAATAATACAAACAAATTGACAATTCCAAGGTAATTTCTGGACACATACAGTAATACAGAATGCTTAAAAGTCAAAAGTTAAAAGGAAACAACATCAGTAGTGTGTTACAATTAAACATGTAAATGCATAGGAAGTTACATGAAAAGCATAGGTAGTTTGTTATTTAGACTAGATGCTATGTAATACATGGACTGTACCAGTATCTTAAAAGGTGTTTACAGATAAAGGAATGGGAAGTAGATGTGGCTGGAAAAAATGGAGTAGGTTAAAAAAGAAAGTGGGTGATTATGACAGGATAAAGTAAGGAGAGAGGAGAAAGATGGTTACTTTATTAGATGGATATATTCAGGAAGGGTGAGAACAGTGGAAGGTCCAGTTCCCTTTAAAGTACTCTTTTGTGGCCAATTTAAATTGTTTAGGATGTGTAGCAACATCAGTGTGTCACCCACCAAGCCCGGAAGGCATAATATACAAAAAACACGTTTTCTTGTCATTGGAGACTCAATAGTGAGCCACGCAGATGTCCTGTTCACCAGGTTGGACAAGGAGAAAGTCACGGTCAGCTGCCTGTCCGGTGCCAGGATTTGGCAAATCATACATGTACTCAAGTTTCTCAACAACAAGTACCGTTATGACTCTGTAATAGTTCATGTTAGTATGAGTAACATGAGATGTACCTCACTGGACTATATGAAGAGAGAAATGGTTGAGCTCTCTGAGTATGTGTCTCAGGCAGGTATGTCCCTACCCTTGAGCAGCATGCTACCCTCACCTAGAATGATGCCTCAGTATAAACAAAGATGATTGATTTCAATATTGGTTCAGTTTTTGGTGTCAGTCAAAGTGAGCTCCAGTTCTTGTCAGCATGGCAAGCCATGGTCGACAAACCTCACTGCCTTGCCAGAGATGGTTTGCACTTGGCACTCCTAGGCTTTCAGCTGCCGGCAAAGGTTCTTGCCTCACCCATAGTGCCTTTTTTAGGCAAAGTCTTGAAAACAACATTACCAATGTGAAAGTAAATAATCAGAGCAAAATAAGGGTCATGCTGCTAAATGCTAGGAGCTTAAACCAAAAACTGCACTCCCTGGAAGCACTTTTATCACTAAAAGATGTAGATGTCTGTGCAGTCACAGAAACCTGGTTTAAGACCTCAAAAAGTACACTGAAAAGCTGCAATGCCTTCCACACCTTTAGACTGCAGATTGAATGTGTGAAAACCAAAGAAGGTGGTGTTTCAATCTATATTAGACATAAATTCACCTCCCATCTAGTTAGACTGGACAACTCCATGAAGTTACTCCAGGTCTAGGTTACAGTGGGTAAGATCCCCATTCAAGTCTTAACCAGTTATAGATCTCCCTCCATGAGTCATGACACCCACATAGCCTTCTTAACCAAACTGAAGAAGATCCAAATTTTATCGAAAACACTGGTTATGGGGCACTTCAATTATCCTACCATCAACTGGGAAACCTATGCTAGCCCAAACTCACTAGCACCAAAGTTCTTTGACTTTGTGAATTCAAATGCCCTGGAACAAATTGTCCATACTCGGACAAGAGGAACAAACATTCTAGATCTGGTCCTCACCAACATGTCAAACAGGGTTACTGCTGCAACTGTTGGACCCTCATTAGTTAAAACTGACCACAAATCAGTCACCTTCAAACTTACACTAACACCACAGCTCACAAAGGGTGAAATCAGACTAAAAAACTTCACTAAGGCAAACTATACCCTCCTAGGTGAAGGTATAAATGCATTCCAAGCCCCAATCCAAGCTGAAAGTGATAACTACACTGAAGCTTACACTAAAGCCCTATACAATCACTTGCATAAGTGTAAAAACTCAGCTGTACCAGAAAGAATCAAAGTCAGACCTCCAAATAAAAACAAGCTGCCATGGTGGACATTCAGCATCAACAAACTCTACAATGAATGCAAAAAGTTATTGTCCAAGAAAACAAAGGCAAAGCCCCAACAATGGAAAAGCACCCTCCTCAGCCTCAACAGCCAAATAAGACAACTTGTCAACTCCTCCAGGAGCTTCTTTGACAGAAACCTAACAAGTACTGTCAAGGATAACCATAACGCCTGTTGCAGCTATGTATGTATGTAACCTAAAGGGTAGGACCCAAGCCTTTGCAGAATTAGTGCCTAACAGTATCACACACACTGACCCCACAGAGATAGCAAGCCTGCTAGTGGATACATTTGACAGAACTTTCACTCCCTTATCCTCTCCTGACTTACAACATACCCTCCTTCAAACTCCCCTTCTACATATCTGGAGCAGGTCCTCAAAGCCCTGTCCAAGGCAAACAACACAGTCTCTATGGCTGTCTTCTAAACAGACTAAAACATGAACTAGCATCACCACTAAATACACTTTTCAATCATAGCCTAACCGCAAGCTTTGTTCCTGTGTAATGGACAACAGTTACAGTTATTTCCCTCCACAATGGTGGCCTAGCAACAGACCTGGGGAATTACAAACCCAGAAGCCTGACCAGCCTCATCTGTAAGGCCATGGAATGTATCATTATGGACCTCATAAATAAAGACATAGATGACCTCCAAACCCTGGATCCTACCCAGTTCAGCTTTGTGAAGAGTAGATCCTGCCTGTTAAATCTGATGGATTTCTTTGACAGTGTAACCTAGACTATTGATGAGGGTTAATCTGTGCACACAGAATACCTTGACTTGGCAAAGACTTTTGACACAATCACACATTCAGGCATTACAAATAAACCTAGCACAGTGAATATAAACCCCTTCATTGTAAGATGGGCTGCCAGCTGGCTCACAAACCGGACACACAAAGTGGGTGACTCCACATTCGTGATGGTCCCTGTCCTGTTTGATATATTCTTCTTAGAAATTCAGGTCAAAATTAAGCGGTTGTGGCTGACCATGTTTGCAGATGACTGCAAACTAGGTGCAATCATTGAATCCCCATGGTGTCAGTATACTCCAGGAGGGTCTCATGCAGACCAACGACTGGTGATTTAGTCACAGTCTCAAACTGAATGCAAAGAAATGCATCATCATTCCCTTTGGTAGAAACAATGTCCCTTCACACTATCAAGTCAACAACAATAACCTAAGCACTCATGAAGTGGTAAGGGAGCTGGAATTGATTGACTGTGACCTTAACTTCAACCACCATGTCTCTACCATTGTAAGGAAAGCTTTCCACATAGCACACTTGATTAGTATTAGTAAAACTATCATCTCAAGAGCAAAATAAATTATAACCCCCCCTATAGTCGCCACTTTTCTGGCCCATAATTAAGTATAACATCCCATTCAGCATGTACTATACTAAGCACTTGAAGCAATTAGATTGACCCCAGAGGTTTCTAGCAAAGAAGATCAAGGGGCTTCAGCATGTGCCTTACACAGACTGAGTAAAGTTTCTGTCACTATACTTCATATCGTACAGTCTTCTTAGGGGAGACTTATGCCTGGCCTACACGGTGATGGGGGTAACGTATTACAAAAGTTACGCGTTACTGTAATATATTACATTTTTAAGTAACTAGTAATATTCTGCATTACTTGTCAATATAGTAACACAGTAATTGTAATATATTACTTTTTTAATAACTAATAACACAAATGTCAATTACTTTTGCATTACTTTTTGCTTCAATTCAGCCATGTAACTGGTGGAGCGAGAGGGGCAGTCCACATTCCAAAACCAAAAAAAATAAATAATAATAACTTTTTAACACTGTGGCATGTTCTCCTTTAAGGAGGACCATGTCTGTGTCATGCGCATGGACGCACACCAACCACTATTAAACAAAAAAGGAAAAGAATGCAAGTTCCATGGTCATGCCTTGCGGTTGATGACCAACGTAGTCTCATCATTCATGGCTGCACAGTTACTTGCTTTTCCTGTTCTGCATTGCCATTTATGATTATGTCAAGAAAAAAATGAATAAGCTGCTCTATTGTATTGCCTTGCCTGCCTGTTACAAACATAAGTACTGTGACTGCCTGCAACATATAGAAGTACATGCGAGGTTTATTTGTATTAAGCAGTGATGATGACTTTAATTTCTGGATATTTAATTCACTTTTGAGGGAGACAAATTCATCTTTGTAACCCATTGTACTTTATGTATTGTTTATGTTACACCTTTGTACATATCGCCTATAAATAAGAGGTGAAAATCTGGACAGTTGAGAGGTATGCATGGGAGAGAAATAGAGTTAAAATGCATTGACTTGATTGCTCTGTGAAATTACCTTTAAAAGTGGTCTTAGTGATATAAGAAATGTATTAGCGCTTTTATGTAATATAGAAAAATACGTAAATTTATTCTGATTGAAAAATGCAGTAATTGGGCAATAGAATGTATAAGATGTTTCTGACTCAGGAAACAGTTGCTTGCTTGCTTGCCTGTAATTACAGACAGGCCACACAATGCAATGGATTGGTCAGGAAGCTCCAAGTAAAGGGTGTAAAAGAGCCAGGTGCAAGAGGTGATGGCCTATATTTACTTCCAGCTGGAAACACCTCCCCCTCCAGTGCATGAGGAAAATTGAGTTTATTACCTCCAATTTCAATGGTAATGGAATAAGCTAATACATTCTGAGTAGAAACAAGCATACTCAAAAGTCCTACAGAAGACCTTCACCTGTCAATATCTATGTAAACTGCAATCTGCCTGTACAGTTTGCCAATAACTATGTAGTTAAGAACTCAGTATTCTTTGAAATAGAATAAAATGACTAAATATATCTGTACAATTCATTATTTTTCTGTTCATTGTATAAAATGTATTTGTCTGTATATGTCTAACTTGTGTTATCAGTATTGTCCAATTTCTTTACTGGGTATTTATGTATTTACTGTGAGGACAGGATATTTAGCAATGTAGGTTGTCAAGTTTCTTGTCTTCTCAGATTAGTCAGTCAGACTACTTTACACATTACCATATGTGGCTATTGATCAAGCCTGGTATGGTAGCTGGTGCATCCTTAACCCAAGTTACAGCAGTGGCAGATTTACCTTGCCAGGACAAAACCTGTGGCGAATTGATGATTTCTTCACCACAAAACCCAGCAATTGTACTTGCACTTGTGCCCGTACTTACGTGGGGGTTTGTTTGTTATACCGTACTTGTGTGGAGGTTTCTCCACTCTGAACTGGCAAATTCTACCAACCTTCATAAGAAGTGAAGAGACACAGAGACAAAAAGAAAGAGGTTGTTTGGAAGGCAGCTACCATGAGTAAGGGGTACAGAGACAGCAGCAGGAAAGGGACCAGGAGTGCTAAGCCAAAGAAACAGCTCAGTAAGCAGTGAGTAAGTAGCCCCTGTGTGGGTGTGGGAAGCCATTAGTCAAGCCAGCTTGTAGATAATTCCTTTTTGCCCTTGAAGTTTGGCTGCATCAGGTAAATTGTTTGATGAATCAGATTTGTGAGCATCTTTGGAGTTAAGAAACCATGCATCTGTTGACCATCTGGCTTATTTGAAGGACAGTGGAGCAGATCAAAAGAATGTAGCTCATGTACCTGACATATCTGGCATTACACTGATTGCACTGGTAGGAATTCCAACCTCATCTGTCAGGCACTCAAGTTTGTGCCTTGACAGGCAGCATCCCAATTGAACTGTATCAATTGGGATGCTGCCTTGACAGGCAGCATCCCAATTGATACAGTTCATCAAAGACCTATAAATGTTACTATAATGCAGTTAAAGGAAAAAAAAATAGCACAAATCTGAATTCCAATGCATTTTACAAACTGTTTGTTAGTACTATTTCCAGAATAGACATTCTTATGTACATGGACACGTTCACATGAGCAAATATGATTACGTTTATGTTAAGTCTTCTGTTGTCTAACTGCAGACTAAAGTGTGGGAAGCAACAGTACTAAACTTTCTTATTTTATGCAAGCTTACTTAATGCAAGTAAGACATTTAATAAGTATGCATTTTCTTTAGAAGAAAGATTTTGGACCTGCAAAGCATTCCTAGTTTTTGATGAGTTTTTCTTTTGCAATTTTGTATATACAGGTCGAATGTAAGATTATCATCTACTATCACTCCTAATAATTTGCTATGAGAAGTGACTTCAATAGTTGTATTATCGAAAGAGAGGACTTTAAATCTTGCCTTTTCGTGACAGAGGAATTTGGCAAAAAAAGTAGTAGTTTGGTCTTCTTTGGGTTGAGCTTGAGTTATGAGTTACAAAGCCATGCTTCAGTGGCTGTTAAAGCTTCCTGAGTAATTTTTTGGAGGTGTACCATATTTCAGATGTGCAAATGAGAGTGGAATCCTCTACATACTGTATTAGAGTGGCCTGTTGTGTGGATGTCTTTCACTGTCTAGATGCATTTTCTTTGAATGTAAAGTTTAGTGCCGTTTCAATGAATGTGAGTTTCAAGGACAAACATATTTATGTGGTAATGATAAGTCTATTTACACTGTGAGATTGTACTGTTTGTTTAGCAAATGGTTATCAGTATTTGTGCTATTTTATTTCAATATCTGTAATCATTGTAGAAGTAAGTAAGAAAGTAGTATGCACACTGATAGGTTTGAACAGTATTTATGGTAACTGGGGAGAAATAGCCAAGTAATGGAAAACTGGAATTGCTGGGTATGAGGCTGCTTTGTGGGGGTAGGGGGTTGCCGCGGGAGGGGCTGCTGTGGGGGGGACCTCAATGTCGATTGGCAGTAATTGCTTTACATGGACCAATTAAAAGCTATGTAGCAGAGTCAAAGCTGTTCAATGCAGAAAAGCAGACCAGTGGGTTCATTTAAGGTCGAATGGGGAGCATTCCACATAGGACAGAGCTTAATTTTTTTTTTTTTTTTTGCTAAAATAAAGCTTACTGTTGCAACATTTCAGTTGTTTATGCTGTTCCATATATGATTTAGTTGTTTCAGATATAAAAGTGTTCTATTCAGCTATTAAAAAAACCTAGAAAATTCATTCACTGCAGGTTCATGTTTTCAAAAACAAAAATTCTATATCTGCATCTTTTTTAGACTTAGCAACTGTAGTATTCCTAAGTACATATTACCATTTTAGTAAGTGTATGCATCTTTTTGGACTTAGCTTCTGTAGTATTCCTGAGTACAAGTTATCTGTTTAGTAAGTGTATATGTTAAAAGTGGTTTTTACCATGGTATTTTCTGTGTTGCTCCCTTAACTGTATTAGCTCTATACTGATACACTGCTGGCATTACACTTAATTGTTACTTTTCTTTCTCTAACCTGCTTAGCTTTTAAACTCCTTCCTGCATTACGACTGAGAACCTACCTGCCTGGTCAATAATGACCCACTTATAATTAATCCTGCTATCTCAACTGCATCCCTAGGATACTTTCATCATAAACTCAAAGTCCTTCCTGCCAAAGGATTCAAGGAAGTATGTTTTGACTCCACAACCAAACTGTTTACTGTATTGTTCTTTTATTAAGTTTGAATTCTCTAGTGTCTGTATAAGACTCAATCCTGAACCAGGAACCCAGCAGCCAGACCCTGCTCTCCCCCTATGTAGTAACTCCTCTCTTCCTTTGATACAGTTCATCAAAGACCTATAAAAAAAAATAGCACAAATCTGAATTCCAATGCATTTTACAAACTGTTTGTTAGTACTATTTCCAGAATAGACATTCTTATGTACATGGACACGTTCACATGAGCAAATAGGATTACGTTTATGTTAAGTCTTCTGTTGTCTAACTGCAGACTAAAGTGTGGGAAGCAACAGTACTAAACTTTCTTATTTTATGCAAGCTTACTTAATGCAAGTAAGACATTTAATAAGTACCTCTTACTTGCCCTTCTCTACCCTACCAACTCACTTAAATCTACCTTCTGATCACTAGGTGACACCCTTCGCTTGCATGATATATCCCTTATTCCCCTCTCCAGTATCAAAACCCTCACTACTGTTTACTTTCATTCTCCCCTTTTTCCCCTCCTCTCTGTATCTGTTCTAGTACTTACCCCTCTATTAGCTACATTCCCCTTTTCCCTCACCACTATCCCCTGTAACCTAACTATTGTAGTAGTTTCCCCACTCACCTGGAATTCCTAGAGCTCCTCTACTATCTCTTGCTGCTGATTGTCTCTGTGATTCTCATCCTTTACTTGCTCTAACCCGCTCCATTCGCCCTGCGGGCTCACTCCGCTCCCCTACCCTACCCAAAATTCCCACACACCCCCAGTGGTTCTAACCCTATACCTCTCTAACCACTCTCCCATTTTAGCTCACCAACCACACACTACCCCCTTCCCTCTTGCTCAACCACTACCCATTCACCAATATCTTTAAAACACACACAAATTCTTTCTACTCTTCCTATCTGCCTTTACACTTCTACTTCCCAATTTTTCTTCCATATACAATCCTATCACTATGCCTCCACCTCTAACCTCAAATTATTTAAAACATAACCTCCTTTTTTTACTTTTTCTTTACCTCATGCTACTCTACCTTGTAACCTCATATGAACAACTTAGACTCAAAGAACCATACATTTTCACTCAGCATACTAACTCACCTTCCCAAAACACATTTCATCCATTCTCAAACATTATTTCTTCTCCAAACTACCTTCTTGCAAAATTTCACAGAAAATTCCACATTTCTTACACTAATTACATAAACAGAAAATCTTTACACATCTTCACCAAACCCTTTAACCTAAAAATAAGATTACTTCTCTCCCTTCTAGCAGGTGACATTCATCCCAACCCTGGCCCAAATAACACTGCTACTATCAACCCCCTCTCTCATCCATCCTCATACTCAAAGTTATCCTCCAAACCCTCAAACTCCCTCTCTCTAGCTCACCTTAACATCCGTAGCATTAATAATAAAATTGCCCACCTCCATGCACTGCTAGACATACACTCATTTGACATCCTTTGCCTGTCTGAAACCTGGCTCAAACCAGCAACGCAAAACAGGGAGATTACTCCCCCTGGCTATAACATCTTCAGACTAGATTGCAAAGCCAAAAAGGGTGGTGGGATAGCAATTCTTTATAAAACCGGATTGCAAATTACTGTCATCCTTGAAAAACCTCCCTCTGTAAGCAATGCCGAAATCCTTATCTCCAAACTCCAGCTTAATTCCCACAAATCCATCTATATAATCTGCACTTACCTCCCCCCTGGAAATAACAGTACAGTAGAAGAGATCCTTAGCTGGCTCACTATTGAATTTCCACAAGAAACCATAGTCCTGGGCGATGTCAATATAGACTGGAAAACCTGCACCTCTCTACACCCCCCCCTAAATCTTCATGTTTTTTCTCAAGCCATTCATGATCCAACTAGAACTAACAATTCTAACAACAAAGAAAGCATATTGGATTCTGACAAATAATCACCAACATACTTATACAGTAGGGACACTACCAGATGATTTAAGTGACCATGCTCTTACTTACATAATCAGACATAAAACTGCTACCTCTAACCTAACTAAATACAAAATGGTCAGAACAAATAAAAATTTTAACCCTGAAAGCTTCCTAGCAGAACTCAATGCTTGCAACTGGTCCCATCTTAAACTACTGCCTCTGGATGATGCTGTAGCTTACTTTAACTCCAAGTTCCTTTCTATTCTAGACTCTCATGCTCCCTTAAGATCTATTAGAATTAGCTCAAAACCTGCCCCTTGGCTCTCAAAAAATGCACTGAATAAAATTATCCTGAAAAATAAACTCTGGACCAAGTACCATAGCACTAAAGATCCCACTGACCAACTTAACTTTAGACAAATCAGAAACTCCACCATAAAAGCGGTACTTCTAGATAAAAGAAACTACTACTGCTATTTACAACAAACCAACTAACAAAATCCAGAAAAGTTCTGGGCAGGCATAAATAGTCTCTTAAAATCTGGCAACTCTGACACCCCTTGCCCCATAGGTACTTCCCAAAACAACCCTAAACAAACTGCTGATGCCATCAATACATTCTTTACTGAAACTGTCCAGTCTCTAGCTAATCAATTATCCCCCAATATCACCTCTCAGTCCACCTCCCCTAACACTTCTATTCCCACATTTCAACTACAAGTACCTACATCACTTATCTATTCTCTTCTCCACAAACTTAAAGCCTCCTCTCCATCTGCTGACCTTCTGCCTACTCAGTATCTAAAAACTGCAGCCAAACCACTAGCCTATCCCATTTCCATTCTGATTAACAGAACAATTGTCGAAGGCTATAGTCCATCTGTCTGGAAAATTTCACATATCATTCCCTTGCATAAAGGTGGAAATTCAACAGAACTCTCAAACTACAGACCCATAGCCCTACTCTCCCCCCTGGCTAAAATCATGGAAAAATGCATACAACAACAACTTCTTAATCACCTGTTGAATAACAACCTACTTGCTGACTGTCAACATGGCTTTAGAACTTTCCACAGACTTCAGCCCTCCTTTCCTTTACTGACTGTATCAACAAAAATTGAAATAATAATATCCTTACCTCTGTTCTCTTTATTGACCTATCCAAAGCCTTTGATATGGTCAATCACCAGATACTGTTAAATTTACTTAAAACATTCTCACTAGACTCAAGAGCTATAATGTGGTTCCAATCCTATTTTCATAACAGACAACAGGCAGTGCTCTGGCACAATAACTTATCCAACCCCTGCCCATCACCCTTGGAGTACCACAAGGTTCTATACTTGGCCCCCTTCTGTTTTCTATTTTTATTAATGATCTTCATACCAGTGTTTCCTCTGCAACCTGTATACAGTATGCTGATGATTCTACTTTGATTTGTTCTGCTTCATCCCCTTCCAAACTGCACTCTATCACCCAACAGACTTTCCAAACTGTTGAAACTTGGTTCCTAAAACGATGCTTAATCCTAAACCCCAAGAAAAGCAAACTGTTACTGTTCTCCCCCACCCAAAAATCCTCAACTCTCAACTTCTCTGTCTTGTCTAGTAATGGCACTAACATATCACCTGACCCCACTACCAGGCTCCTCTGAGTAGAGATAGGCAATAACCTATGCTTTGACTATCACATCAACAACACTATAAAACTAGTTAACAGAAAACTAGGCTCCCTGTATAGAATTAAACCATTCCTTACTCCACTTACCAGAACTTCCATTGCCCATTCCCATCTGATTTCTTCCCTCCTTTATGCCTCCCCTATTTACACATACCTGTCCAAATCTAACCTCTGCAAACTGGCTGTTGCTTATAACAGTATTGCCAGATTTGCCTCTGGCTCTACTTTTAGAACCCACCACTGCATAAACTTAAAGCAATTAGGATGGCTTGCACTACAAAATCTGATCTTATATCACCAGCTCTCCTTAGCCCATAAAATCCTCTACAAACCCACTAACACCCCTATACTCACCTCCCTTATCACTCCTTACTGCAACCTTAAAAGCCTACCTTCTTCTAACAAACTTCTTATATCAACTTGCAAATCCAATAACTTGGTAGGCAAATCCTTGTTCTCAAACACAATAGGTAAAGCCTGGAACTCTCTTCCTGACAACCTCACTGCTATGTCTTCTCTTCCCTGTTTCAAATCCCAACTCAGAACACACCTCAAAACTCACTGGCACTGCCCCCTGCACTAACCCTATCTAGCTTTCAATGTGTTACTAGTACATTCTATTCTCCTTCATATAAATTTTACACTAAATCTTTTCTACTGTCATGCATAATTTGTATACTCTTAGTCTGTAATTAATTTCTAATTGTTGCTTCTGTAAGAACATGCTAATGAAAATACTATTATATATATTTTTTTCTCAATTAAATAAATTTGTAAATTCTGATAATAATGTCTGTATCTGGAGCTTTTCTCCCAGGGCCTCTGCTGAAAATGGACATATATCCAGCTGGACCAGCCTGGTAAACAAATGTAAAATAAAATAAAAAAAAAAATAAAATATAAAGTACATCTGAATATGACAATTGATAAACTATACTTACGTAAAAGTAACAACAGTAACTAGTTACTTTAGTTAGTAACTAGTAATAGTAATATATTATTTTTTTAAAAAAGTAATAAGTAATAGTAATATATTACTTTCACTTAAAAGTAACTAGTAATAGTAACTTATTACTTTTATAAGTAACTAGCACAACACTGGGCCTACAGAGCAATCCAAGACCCAGACCTAATGAACTTGCTTCATATCCATAAATCAAATGGGCCTATGGGGACTTAAATATGGTCTGCAACCTAAATAGGACATGCTGGAGGGATAGATTTATCTCCCAGTGACTGTCACGTCTTTGGAACAGGATATCAATTCATATGAAACAGCGCACCTCTATGACACTGTTCAAGAGGAACATGGACGAGTAGATGGGGCACCATAAATTCTTACCAGGGATAGCTCCCACAACCCTCCTGGTCATGGGCAGTCATCACTAAATTGAATCTTGGGTATTGACTGCACTTCTGTGGTATTACATTGGGTTGAAATGGCTAGGCTTAAAATGACCTTCTGGTTGATAGTCTAATAATCCCCTATGATCATATGCTTCTACAAATGGGGAGTAATACCAGTATTGCAGTATATAGACAATGGAATGGGGAGTAGTACCTGGGAAGTGGTACCAGTGCTGCAATATATACACAGTAGAATGGGGAGTGGTATCAATACTGCAGTATATACAGAAAGGAATGTGGGGGTAAGTATCAGTACTGCAGTATATACACAGTGGAATGGGGACAAGAATCTGTAATGCAGTATATACACAATGAAATAGGGAGTAAGCAGTACCAGTATTGCATTATATAGACAATGGAATTGGGACTAGTACCAGTAATGCAGTATATACACATTGGAATGGGAAGTAAGTAGTACCAGTACTGCATTATATACACAATGGAATGGGGAGTTATAGCAGTATTGTAGACATGCATAAGCCCCAAATGAAACAGTTCCCCTAATGATCCCTTCAGTTGTATGTCCCAGTATGCATGAGCTCCAAAATGAAACATTCCCCCACTAGCAATCCCTTCAGTAGTATGTCCAAGCATTCACAAGCACCAAAATAAAACACTTCCTTCAGCAATCCCTTCAGTAGTATGTCCAACTATACACAAGAATCAAAATGAACCATTTCCCCTAGTGATCCCATCAGTAGTATGTCCAACTATGCACAAGCACCAGAATAGAGCATTTCCTCTAGCGATCCCTTCAGTAGTATGTCCAAGTATGCAGAAGCCCCAAAATGAAACATTTCCCCCAGCAAGCCCTTAGGTAGTATGTCCAAGCATTTCCAAGCACCAAAATGAAACATTTTCCTAAGAAATCCCTTTAGTAATATGTTGAAGTATTCACAAGCACCAAAATAAAACATTTTCCCCAGCTATCCCTTTAGTAGTATGTCCAAGCATTCACAAGTAACGAAATGAAACATTTTCTCCAGCAATCCCTTCAGTAGTATGTCCAAGTATGCACAAGCACCAGAAAAAACATTTCTACCAACAACTCCTCAGTAATTTGTCCATGTGTGCACAAGCACTTCAATGACAGCAAAATGAAACATTTCCCTCAATGATGGGGTGGGAGGTTGGCGTAATGGTTAAGGTGTTTACCTTACAAGCATAAGGTGCAGGGTTTGAGTCTCACATGGGGTAATTGGCTAAGCTGAAAATGGCCCACAAGGGCAGTTAGCCTTGTACTAATTTATGAACCTAATCTATCTATGATCCCTTCAGTAACATATCCATACCTCTCAACTGTACAGAATGTCCAGATTTTTGCCTCATATTTTTCATCCGTTTTTGATAAAATTGTGTTTTTCTGGGAAATTAGTGGCAAAACATTAAAGACTGAAGTTAGAAAATGATCAAGGACATTTGAATTTCAGACTTTGTACCTTTCAGACAATTCATGCTAATGTTATTCTATCAACTTTCTAAGTTTGTAAGAGCAATACTTAAAAATTGTTCATATTTTTGGGCCTTTGTCCCACTTTTATTTATGGCTTTGTCCAGATTTCTTGCTCTAAGAGATTGAGAGATATGAGCTTATTCGTGTAAGCACAAGTACTTAAATTACATGAAAATTAAACATTTCCCTCAACAACCCCTTCAATAATTTGTCCATGTCTGCACAAGCACTTCACTGAATCCAAAATGAATCGTTTCCCCCAGTGACCCCTTCAGTAGTCTGTCCATATATTCACAAGCACTTCACTACACCAGAATTAAACATTTCTCCCAATGGTCCCTACAGTAGTTTGTCCATGTCTGTATAAGTATTTCACCGACAACAAAATGAAACATTCCACCCAATGACCCCTTCAGCAGTATGTCGATGTATGCAGAAGCAATAAAATACAATAAAAAAGTATTTATTTATTTATTTGACATTTGTTTACTGGGAAAGTCCAACTGGGCTACTGGGAAAGTCCAACTGGGCTAGAAAGAACTCATTTTCAGTGGATGCCTGTGAAGAAAAACTCCATTAATGCAAATTGTTTATATATGACATTTGTAACATAATAACATCTTTAAATTTCCATTAAAAAGATAGGATAACATATCATTGCATATAGTGATAGCTATTTGGAAAGATATAATGTAGGATGTAAGTAGAAGGAACAGTAAAGGAAAAGAGGAAAACTGAAAAAAAGGAAGAGAAGAGAAAAGAAGAAAGAGAAAAAAATGAGAGGAACAGAGGTAAGCAGTAGAAATATCATGAAATAGGGATATTATCAGACTGGGGTCAAGCAGGAGCAGATACAAGATTTGGAAAAGTATTCCTTAAGTGACAGTTTAAAGGATGTGTTTTTGGTTGGATCTTATTGTAAAGGGAAGAGTATTCCAGACTTTGGCCAGCTAGTTTGGTGGAATCATGCTCAGCTGAAGTTGCTTATTTTCTGACCTGAGGAATCTATTTGGTCTGTTGCCTTGGAATATAGTATTAAGTGCTGGACAGACCATGGGTCTATGAATGATTTTATATGCCATTTTAAGCAGAATGAAGGTAAGGTATTGTGGAAGTTCAAGCCACTTGAGAGTACATAGACAGTAATATCTGGAGTATTTTGCATCAGTGAAAAATTTTGCAGCTTTATTGTAGCAAGTTTCAAGCTTACGTTTTAAGGTAGTTTATACATTTATAGGTATTGAGGTACCATGTAAGAGTGTGGGTAGAAGGCAGGAAGTAGCTAGCATGTGCTTAGTGGGCAAATCTAGGAATTGTCTGTGCCAGTAGAGTATTGCAAGTGTCTGGTGTGTTTTTGTAATACTATTTTGAATATGCGGGCAGTGCAGTGGTATAACCATTAGTATTGTTGCCTCACAGCAAGAGGTTCACCAGTTCAATTCTTGACTGGGGTGCCTTCTGTGTGGAGTCTGCATGTCCTCCCTGCATTCACATGGGTTTCCTCTAGGTGCTCTGGTTTCCTCCAACATTCCAAAGACATGCAGTAGGTGGATTTGATCACTCTAAATCAGTCCTAGGTGTGAGTGTGTGGGTGTGGTGTACCCTCAGTGGAGGGTTGGGCCTTGGGCTAGCAACCTGAGCCTGTAAAACCCATAACTGCTGCAGAAACAATGAGCACTGAAAGGTGCTTGTTGCTCGATGTACCACATGGTGCATAAATGGGACAGAGAGGGAGAGATTTTTAATATGTAGGTCAAACTTAAGATGTTGATCAATGGAGATACCTCGTAGTTTTGTATAGGGAACAACAGAATTCTTGCATTTTCTGATAGAGAATAGTGAATTGACTTTTGTTTAGAGAATGAGTTTTAGGGGTGAAAATTAGAAGTTTCATTTTTGAGGGGGTTAAGTAGCAGTTGATTATTGGTAAGCCAACTTTTAATGAAGTAAAGACAGTTTGGGTGATTTTTTAAGATGAGATAGATTGTTAGAAGAACATATGACAGTTTAATTATTGGCATATTGTGTGAGCGTACTCTGATAGGAGGAGGTACGTAAGTAATTTATAAAACTTTTGAATAAGAGGGGGCCAAGTATAGAGCCTTGGTGGACATCAGTTGTGGTGTGTTGATATGTGGAAAGAGAGTCTTGCCATTTGACTGCCTATTGTCTGTTAGATAGGTAGCTAGTGAACCACCTGATAGAAGGAGAGGATACACCTAGGCCACTGAGCTTTAGTAAAATAAAAGGAAGAGGAACAGTGTCGAAAGCCTTAGATAGGTTGACAAATAAGGAAGAAACACTTTTGCCTGAGTCCTGTGCTTTGTTAACTGTGTCCATAAAGGATAGTAAAGATGTGTCAGTACTGAGAGCTGGCTTAAACCCATGTTGGGTGGAAGTAAGGAGTTGATTCTTAAGGAGGTAGTGGAGTAATTATGAGTGGATACATTTTTCAAGAAGTTTTGAGATGGATTGACATTGCAGCAATGGAACGGTAGTTGAACATTTCATTGGAGTTGCCACCTTTGTGCAGTGAGATAATAAATGATTGTTTCCAGAGTGTTGGGGTGTAAGCTTCTAGGATAGATCTGTTAATGAGGATGGTTATTGGATATGCAGTGGCTTCTGCAGCAGTTTTGAGATATTCTACAGGAATGTTGTCTGGAGAGTTAGAGCAGGATTTAAGTTTGAGAAGTAGCCTCTTAATCATATATGGAGAGACAGGCTGTAGATAGAAAACTGTTTCCAGAGTGTTGGGGTGTAAGCCTCTAGGATAGCTCTGTTAATGAGGATGGTTATTGGATATGCAGTGGCTTCTGCTGCAGTTTTGAGATATTCTACAGGAATGTTGTCTGGAGAGTTAGAGCAGGATTTAAGTTTGAGAAGTAGCCTCTTAATCATATATGGAGAGACAGGCTGTAGATAGAAAACTGGAGAAGTTGAGGGAAAAGTGGTGTGAGGAGCTGAAGGTGAGTCAAGGGGTGAAGGAGAAGGTAAAGAATGTTGTGGTGTGGGCTGAGATAGTGTTGAGTTGAGTTGAGTGAGGTAAGGTTTAAGGGAAATATGATGTATTTGAAGTGACATTCAGTACACATTCTATGAAGTGATTTTTGAAGAGGTGGGCAATTTGTGCACGGGTTTTACTGTATCAGGAAGTGGAATGGGGTTACTTTTTTACCAGGATTGAGAATTGATGAAATGGAGGACCAGAATTTTATGAGATTTTCTTTGTTAGCAGATTGTAATGTTAGATAGTAGTCTCTTGTATTTTGTTACAGATGTTTTTGTCTGGTTGCATAGCTGCCTAAACTTTATTAGGCTTGAGGGGGATTTGTATGTGAGCCAGAGTCTATCTCTGTTTCTCATTACATCTTTTGTTGCTTGCATAGCCAAGGTACATGATTACTTTTGATTCTCTTTCTGCAAAAGGGTGCAAGATGGTTGAGAATATCCAAAAAAGTTGTATTAAAGTGGTTGACTGCTTCATCTTAGGTTCATAGGTTCATAGGTTCATACTAGGCTATCTGCCCGAGGGCATTTACAAGCCTAGCCCATAGTTTTGTGGCTTACCACCCCCCCCTTTAGTATGGGGAACTATTCCCATTATTTTGCTGTGCCTCTGTTGAGCAGTGACACTGAGGTAATCCCTGGGGTATATCTGCGATCTCCCATCCATTGGTCAAGATTTCTCTTGAACAAGGCCAGCGAGGTGCTCTGCCTCACATATACCGGGATTTTATTCCACAGCATAGGAGTCTTTGGGTGATGAATCTATCCTCCAGCACATCCTATTAATAGCCGTGTTGAGGTTTAAGTCTCCCGCCCTTGTGGCTCTGCCGGATCTAGATTTTTTGAGGTGAAGCATATTCATCAAATCTGGGTTTGACATGGCCTTGTATGTTGGGCAAAGGTCACCTCTGACCAAGCGGTAGCGACTGAATAGAGCTGGAGTTCTTTCAGTCGGGCAGCATAGGACAGATGTTTGAGACCCTTTATCCTTTTGGTGAGGAACTTTTGTGGCCTCTCCAGCTGCTGCAAGTGTCGGGTCAGATACATTCGAATGGGGCATTGTACTCAATCATTGGTCTGATGAGTGATGAGTATAGGAGACTATGACCTCCCTTGCTCTAGAGGAGGATCCCTTCATGATAGGGAGGGCAATGAAGACGGTCTTCCTATCTACTTTAGCTACACGGTGGTCGACAGACAGACTACTATCAACCTGGGTCCCCAGGTCCCTGATAACTTCTTCTGTGCTCAGTGGATTGCCACCTATTTGGTAGCTAGGGTAACCTTGTTTTTCCCAAAGGGTATGACTATGCATTTTTGGCATTTAACTTTAGGCCATGGCTCTGGCACCAGTTATCCATTTCTGTGAGACCCTTCTGAAGGATATCTGTGTCAGATGTGTTTTCTACTATGGGCCCAGTTTGCAGTCATCTGCAAACTTTGTCAGCCATAACCCTCCTGTGTTTGCTTGTACTTGGAAAAGTAGATGCCAAACAAGAGTGGGCCCAGACTGAGCCCTGTGGTACACCACTTGTGACAGGCTTTGAGTCTGACATGGCGCCAGCAACTCTGACCCTGTGGGTTCTGTCACTCAGCCAGTTTGCAACCCATCTTGTGATGTATGGGTTAACATTTAAGCTGATGAGTTTTTCAATGATACCCGAGTGGGGTATTTGTATCAAGGCTCGCCAGATCGAGGTAGGCTGTATGGACTGCCTTTCCTCATCAATGGCTTTGGTGACTGTTTCAAAAGTCAACCAAGTTTAGAAGGCATGATCTGCCTTTGACAAAGCCAAACTGGGATGGATCCAAAGTCTGCAAATTCCTATGTCTTTATTTATGAGGTCCATTATGATCCTCTCCATGGCTTTGCAGATAAGGCTTGTCAAGCTAATGGGCGGTAATTTCCAGGGTCGGTGGAGGCACCGCCTTTGTGAAGTAGGACCACAGTTGCAGTGCGCCACTCCTGCTGGTATCCAGAGGTAAGACTATGATTAAACAGCTGTCCTAGCTGTGGGTTTAATTCCTCGTTGAGTTCGTGGAGCCACACAGCCGGGACACCATCAGGTCCCATGGATGCTGTGTTTTTGCTTTGGAGAGAGCAGTTCTCACTTGGGCGTTGGAGATGTTTGGGGGCTGCAATCGCTTGGTATAAATATCTCTCCTTTTGGTGTGGAGGGGGGAGAGTAGTTTGCACTGTACCTGTCAGCCAGTATGTTGGCAATGTCTGTAGGATCAGTAATCTTCACATCATTTTGAACTAGTTCTGAGCATATCTGGGAGTTTCCTCCCAGGTTTCTAACATAGCTAAAGAAGGCCTTATGATTGTCTTTTGAGTCTTTAGCTATTTTTCTCTCAAAATTTGCTTTGGATGATTTTATGAGAGCTCTTAGTTTTTACTTATAGTGATCAAGGGTGTCTTACCTTTTAAGGATTTTGCTCTATCTTGTAGTAGCTTCCTCCTTTTGTTGTAGAGTTTGTTTATGGCTGGGGTCCACCAGACTGGACGCTTGCCTTTGGTACAAAGAGTCTTTGTTTTGCTTGGGATTGCCTTATCCATGCAGTCCTGCAGGTGCTGGTAGAAGGCATTTGTAAGTGATTCAGCGGCTTGAGTACTGTTTTCCACCGGCTCGGGGCCTTAAAGGAGACCACACTAGTCTTTAGAAGTGTGAAGTCGGCCTTCGAAGTTCTTTACTGTGGTCTTTTTATTTCAGGTGGGGTGGGATGAGGACCTCCAGCGAGATTAGTTTGTGATCTGATCTCACCAGTGAGGGGTATACTTCGTGTTGAACATTGTGCTCCCATGTTCGTGATGATGAGATCAAGTATGTTTTCTCCTCTTGTGGGGATGGTGACTAGTTGTTCCATGGCATTTGAGTTTATGAATTCCAGGAACTTTTGGGCTAGGGTGTTTGGGCTTGAGTAGTGTTCCCAGTCTATATTAGGGTAATTGAAGTCACCTAGTATGATGGTGTTTGGTGATACATTTATCCTCTAGTGTTTTCAGGAAGGCCATGTGAGGTTCCTGAGTTTGTGAGGGTGGCCTGTAACATGCTACAATTTGCAGAGCAGTCTTGCCTATGGTTAATTGCACCTGGATGGTCTCCGATGCATCGTGCGTTGCCACCAGTCTTGAGGTGTGGGTGTCTTTGATGAATATGGATACCCCCCCCTCCTTTCTTGGTATTGTCCGGATTTTGGGGCGGAACGCATGATAAGAGGTAAAACCTGATAGTGCTGGGGTGCTCTCAGGAGCCTTGAACCAGGTTTCTGTCACTGCACAGACATCGATGTTCTGCATACTGAGAAGGGCCTCGAAAAGTGCATTTTGAGATTTAGACTTCTGGCATTGAGCAGCATTACCCTTAGTTTTTTCCTTTTTGTGTTCTAGGGTGGTAGGTTTAGAATTTGAGCCTTGCCTAAAAAGGCACTATGGGGTGGCAAGAGCCTTTGCCAATATCCGAATTCCAGGGTGACAGGTGCAAGCCGCCCCTTCGCGCAGCGCGTGAACTGTCCAGCATGTCATCACAGGCAGACAGACATTGGATCCCCTTTGAATGATACCAGAGTTTAAGCCAATTGTTAAAGCTGATCATCTTATCTCTGTATTGTGGCATCATTCTTGGTGAAGGTAGGATACTGCTCAAGGTCAGGGTCATACCTGCCTGGGCTACATAATCAGAGAGCTCCTCAATGTCTCTTTTCATGTAGTCCAAGGAGGTACATCTCAGGTCGTTTACACCAGCGTGGACAATGACTGAGTCGTTTGTACCTGCTGTTGAGAGACCTGAGTGCTTGCGTTATGTGGCGGATTCTAGCGCCCGACAGGCAGCTTACTGTGACCTTCTCCTTACTCAGTCTGGTGGCGGGGCGTCATTGTGTCTGACTATGGAGTCACCAATGACTAGTGTGTCTGGCATTGTGTTTGGCCTTAAGGGCTGTGACTGTTTGACACTCTGACTGTGAGGTCTATGTGTTGCAGGTGTTGTGTTCTGAGGTGGTGGTTGTTTGGGTGTCTGCTTTGGTGGCCTCTGCTGTTTTGGTAGATTTTTGATCAGAGCCGAGTATGTCTTTGTGTGTTTATGTGTATGATTTGAGGTTGTGATGGTACTATGTGAGACTGGGTCTATAGTGTGTGTGGTAACCTTCTCCTCCTGACTGGTCTTGCCAGTCCTATGTTGAGAGAGCTCAGCCTCCAGTTTGGCCATATAGTTGCATCTCTCGCATGTATTTGTGTTTTGTGGGAGGAGGAGAGGGTTGTCTGTGTACATGAGGCAATTGTAACATTGCCTCAATATTCCCAGGTTCACCAGCTGAGCAGGAGAGGATACTAGCAACTGATCCCTCGACATGCTAGAAGGACTAGACAAAAAAAACTTTAAAAGAGATTCCGGGGGACGTGGATGACCGAGAAATGGGGGTTTGCCTTTTTGGGGTGCTATCTATAAGAGTGCCGTATCAAGGTAATAAGTACTGTAGGAGCAAGTGCTAGGTTTAACAGATAGAGAAAAGTCTACTTGGAGTCAAGTAGAGATGATCTTTTAGGTATTAGAGAAAGTGCTAGTAACAGGGATGCTTAAAGGTAAGATTGAAAAGAATGCACTCTGCAGTGTGCACTAGAGAAGTTAGATATGAAAGTAGGTAACTTGAGTTTTACCTGTTTAAAAGTTAAGGTTTAGTGGAGAGTTACTATTTTTAAAACAGCAAGATGGACTGAAAGGGGTGGTTACTTTTGTATTTTGGTACTATGAAATACTGTAGGATGGCCAATAAATTTAAATAATTGAAGGGGTGGGATTTCAAAAGTGATGGTTTTGTGATTACTCACATAAGCCAGTGAAAGTAGAGAGAAATGAGATATATGGTCAGATTAACATAAGAGGTGGGCAACTAGAAAGACAGTGGTATTTAACAAGACAACTTAAATGGGTGGGAGGGAGGGAAAAAAATCTGCCTGACTCAGAACAGAGAGAGCTGTGGTCTCTTTTGAAGTTTTAATATGCTGTTAAAACAGAATGCAAGCAAAACACAAAGTAAAGAAAACAAACTACAGTATTCAAAATATAGAAAGGCAATACAGAAATACAAAAAATAACAGCAAACTAACCTTTCCTTCACAGCAAAGTGTAGCAGAGAGGAAGTGTTCTGAGGATGGGTCATTTTATGTCTTTTAGTATGTTGATAAATGAATGCTGGTCAAATTTGGTCATATTCCGAACAGTTTTGTAGTGATGCTCTTTAAGAGGGTGAGAGAATGTTCTAAGGACAAAGGTAGGGAGATGGTCACTTAATGTATTCGGGAGGGTGCCTTCATTAATAAATTTTCTGGGATCAGAAACTAGAATCCAGTCAACTATGAAGCCCTTACTGTTGTTGTTAGTAAATCTAGTGGGAGTGGTGATGAGCTAAGTAAAGTTCAATAGATTTATAATAGAGGAAGGGAATTTAGAGGTGAGGTTCTGCTAGCTGATGTTGACGTCATCTAGAATGATGGGTTTTTTTTTTTATATTATTTGTAATCCATGATATTATGTCTTCTAGGATAAGGCTATTCGGTGCAGGTAGAATATATATTGCTGTAAGACCCAAGATTTTGGTATTGCTAAGTTTTAGGAATGTGATTAGAAGTTATGCATTATTAAATTGAGGGATGGGATTGGTATAGGGAGTAATATTATACAAAATGAGATAGATGAGTACTAAGCCTCTTAATTTCTTGTGAAGCCTGTCAGCTCTAATAATGTTATAACTGAGAGGGAGGTTCTCAGAGTCTTTAATGTTGGGTTTAAACCAGGTCTCAGTGGTGGCTAGAATGTCAGGAGTGTTATATGATAGGCATGGAAGTTGGTGATTTTATTGGAGATGGTCTGAAAGTTAAGTGTGACTATATTTTGGGTTTTAGAGTTGGGAACTGGTGTGTGTGTGGGGGGTTCAAGTATTAGGGTTGGGGTAAGATGAAGGAGTAGGAGGAGAGTTGGGACCAGGTTTAGGGTAAATGTCTCCACAGAGAATGACTTTAGCATTTAGCATGATACGAAGAGTTGGCAGTGTTGTATTTTGTTTTAAGGGATAAAATTTTGGGGGATATTCAATTTAGTTGAGAGCATATTGAATTTTGTGAGTAAGACTGGGTTTAGGTTGAATAGAGTGGGAGATATGATAGAGTAACTTTGTGAAATAGTAGGAAAGGGTGGTTTGTGTGGAGGAGGTTTTGTAAGAAAATTTTGAGACAGGATTTAAGGAAGTGGAGGTTTTTAGGATTAGAAGAGCCAGAGAAAGTAGGGAGTAGAGAAATATGTTTAGTGAAATAGAATTCATGATATTAGCTGGACAGTCAAGCTCAGAGTAAACAAAGGAGAGGCAATAAAAAAGAAAAATCAGTTGAGAGAAAAATTGGAAGGGCTTAGAGAGGGGAGGGGCTAGAGAAAATGGGTATAGTAGAGGGTGTGGTAGTAATTTATCATTTAAAACCTAAATTATTTAAAAGTAATTTAAAATTCTTTAAGTAAAGCCAATAACAGTACCTCCTTTTAAAATGTATGGCAGTACATATTCCTTTAACCCTTCCTCTCCGAACTTGGCATTCTCATGACAAATTGCTGCTTACTGACATAAGTTGAGGAGCATTTATATATTTAGTATGCAAATGAGACCATTTTAGATTAATCTCTAAGAATCCTACAGATACACAAAATGTGTAATGCCCCTTATATGTGTGTTAGTTGTCCCCCAATTGCTTATTCCATAAGCATATTAGACTTTTGTGATGGGGAGGTGTATTTAACAAAACACCTTTTCATACTCACCCTATATTCAACTATCATACAATATGCAGATGACTCCACTGTTATTTGCTCAGCTGTCTCCCTCCCTGAACTCCTATCTAAGACCCAGAGTGCATTCTCTGACATAGAGCAGTTCCTCAAAGATAGACAATTCATACTAAACCCAAACAAGACTAAGCTGATGATATTCTCCAATAATAAAACTAGGGAACCCCTTCACTGCTTCACATACTCTCCTCCATCGGCAGTTTGAGTCAGTTGATAGCACAAAGTTACTTGGTGCCACAATTGACTGTGCCCTAACATTTGATAAGCACATAGCCCTTGTTATAAACAGGTACATATCAAACGTGGCTGCCTGTATAGGTCTAAAGCTTTCCTCACCCCATCAACTAGACAATCCATAGCCAGAACACACCTTCTGTTCACTTTGCTGTATGCCTTCCCCATTTTCACTAATCTTAGAAAATCTGAACTGACCAAATTAGAGATTTGCTATCATAAAATAGCCCATTTTGCTGCCAGCTACTAACATAGATCCCCACCACTGTACAGCCCTTAGATAGTTACAGTGGATAGAGCTACCAAACCTACCTACTTTCAACCAACTCTCTGTTGCTTACAACATCTTACACCAACCAGAAGACTGTCCAGCACTGAACAACCTAGTACGACCTTACTGCACAACTCACTCCCTCTGCTCATCCAACAAACTACTTCTAAAACCTAAGAAATCTTGCAACACTTATGGTGATTCCTTATTTTCAAATCAAATTGCAAAATTTTGGAACACCATTCCCCAATGTATTTTAAATTCCCCAACTTCCTTCAAATTCAAACTCCTTCTTAAAGAACATTTGAACACGAATTGGCTATGCTCCTGTATTACCCCTGGATAACTTTTCACTATGCATCCTTATGCCATAATTTCTCCTCCTACCTTCTCTCACCTTTGAAGATTACCTAATATTAGTCTTCTACTAAATCTCTTCTTCCTCTACCACTTTTTGCACCTAAACTCTTCTGATGAAGCATAGCTTGTATTTGTTAAAACTGGTCTCTGTAGACACCTGTATACATGGTAACTGCATCAAATTGTTTTATTCCTAGTACAATGCTTAATCTTTAATTTTTTGGATTGCTGTTAAGCTTTATATTGAAATATCTGCTGTTTTATTACTATTTTTATCTGTTTGAAATATGTTTGTATTCTTGAGGCTTTTCCCCTCGAGACTCCACTGAAAATGGGCCATGGCCCAGTTGGACTATCCCAGTGAATAAAATATAAATAAATAAAAATACAATTGATTGGGGTATTTCCTTACTTTCTATTATGTTATTAAATATTGCACACTTACTGTTTGCTACTTTGAAGGCAATTATATTTTAAAATTCAGACAGAAATTCACCAACGCCATTTGCTTTCGTGCTTATGTCACTGTTTTCTTGATTCCTTTCCTTCCTTCCTGCTCTATTAAAGCTTCAGTAAAAATATAGAACGTATTTATAATACTAGTTCTGCCACTGTTTCTTTCCTCTTTTATTTTTTCAGATTCTTTCTTTCCTTTGAGTTTTAGCTTTTACAGCAACGTGCTTCAATAGCTCTTTTGCCAACCATATCAGACCATTCCGCTCCAACTCATCCTCTTGCTGTACAGTTTCTAATACTTGTGTTTCCTTCTTTTGCACAATAATCTTTTCCATACACTATTTGTGTCTTTGTAATTTCATTAAAGCCATCTATAAAGATAAATCTTTCATTGCCAGTTTTGAAATACTCATATCCATTTTCTGAACCACTCATACTGCTTTCTTGCCATCCTACCACATAACTACTTATAATTCCTGTTTATTTCCATTCAGTTTTTCATTTTCTGTTACCATTTTTTATAACCAAATATCATTTGTCTTTCAGTCATTCTAAAATAAAACATCTATGTCCTTCTTTACTTTTCTCCAAGCCAGTTTCACAAATGCAAAATCGTATTAATGTGCTCCCTTTTTATTTATCCATCTGACCTGCTACAACCCTAAATAACCACTCTAAATGACCTGCTTGTTTAGATTCATACTTTGAAAAAGCATAACCTCCCTCCCTCCACCATTCTTATTTTAACCCCATTCCTTCCATGTGTTTGTAATTTCTTCCAGCATTTCATACAATATACAATAGATCAATATTCTGCATTAAGTACATTGAAATGCATTATGATCATCTTATCAGTTTCATTTTTAATCTAAATTTTTAAAATACGTTTGCAAACTCATGTATATTAGTACTGCAGTATATTCCCAATATTACATTCCCTTCTACTACCTCACATTATAAAAGCATCCATTTTCCTATCCCAATTCTCTTTACTCTTCCATTTTACATTTTTATCCATCAATACTCCATCTACCTTTTTTACCTCTTTTATGAGCACAGTGTATATCTGCTTTCCCAACCCAGTGCTCTGGAGTTTCCTTAATCCTTGGCATAACAGCATTGTTTGTGAGGACATAACATGTTAATCATGGCCCTACACATCATGTTTGGAATTGTACCTGTTTTATTTATTACTAATCTGGCCATATTCCAAGTAACTACTTTTACTAGTTTTTCTTCAATCCCCCACTTCCTGTCTCAGAAAAAAATATATTCCCTGCCGGTTCACCGCAAGAGATATGCTGTTAATTCTCTTGGAATGCTATTTCTAGGTTGCCAGTTTTCCCCCTTAGTTTCCTGGGCATGAAAGCTCAGCCAAATGTCAAATTTAATTAACAGGCCCTTACCCACATGTCCAAGAGAAGGGCATCTAATTTTATGTCTTGTCTATACTTGCATCATTTGTATTCTTTCTTAATACTATAATCCATTCAATTGCATGTCATTTGCTTACCAATATCTAAAATTTATCATCCATAATTCTGCTATCATTACCTTTATTTTGCTTTCTTATTTAAAAACTTCCATTTGGCCTAATGGTTTATTAATTTCCTATGGCCGTATCAACCTTGTTTGTAAAATTCCCCTTATTTGTATCATTTTATATCTCTACATTCATTGCTTCTGCCTGTTTTTTAATAATCACATTCTTTTAATATTTCTGTATTTCAGAATATATTATTTTTGGAGCTTGCACTTTATTAGCTAACATAGACTCATAACACCAAAATCATTAATAACCTTCTAATATAAGAAGTATATGAAAATGGACATTCATTTTACTTTAGATCTAAATACAAAAAATAAAACTGGGTAAACATAAACAAACCTGAAGAAAATTGAAATACTTTCTAATAATTGAATCCTCTCTATTGACTGTAAGTCTAATATTAAAACAAAAACTTTTATAAGGCAATTTTTTTGTATCTAATTTGCCCTCCCAAACTCATCATTGTCCAATCAGAAACGTCCACATAATAACTTCTTCCTTTTACAGCCTTGGCAGCAACTCATGTATTTTAAGGTGAATACTTATCACTGTTATTCAATTTTCATTTATACAATTTTTCCACACAGATTATCTATTCACAAGGATCCCCCACCTCAAGCATGAAGAATATAAACTGAGCCCAGGTGTTCTTCTACAATTATGGCAACTAATATCTCTTAACTTACTGTGTTTTCCTCTAAATGTGACAGTAACAAAAAGTATGAAATATTACGTTTAAAAAGGTTTACTATTAAAATGTGGAATGGCACTTATGTATAACGGGGATGGTCGACTGCGTGTTTTTCAGTTTCTGTAATGCCAATCTGAAAATGTTCGAATGCACATTGGCAAATGGTAGAGTGCATTCACTAATGTGTATTTGATGTTCTGATAACAGATTGCACTACAGAGGGGATCGGGAAATCTACCCTTTTCCTCACTGTAGTGCAGTCTCAGAGTTGACGAGCTTGCCCCCCTGTAACACTAAAAACTTGTGCTGTAGGCATACAATTCATATGGCAGCTTTGGCACAACTTTCTGAGGGTCTAACATCACCTCCTGATTTTCCGAATATGTTCAAATGCGAACTTTGGGATTATGATTTTCGGCATTCCGTACAAGTGACTTTTTGATAGTAAACCATTTTAAAATATATATTCCATTATACAAGCATTATTATGGGCTGCTTCTTTTAGTACTGTTACTGTAATCCCTCTTATGTTCAGAATTGTATTCGTGAACAAAGACATATAAAAGAAAAAAGAAAAATGCCATTTAATCATGCCTCATTGCACACAAAAAAATGTCCAATGGCAAATCTTTCTAGTTTGCTTAATGGCACTGTGTCTGTTTTTTAGCAGGAAACCTTTAACTTCTTCTGAGCCCTTAATGTACAGCTTTGCTAATACTGGGTAACATCCAAGCTGACCCATTCTGTATCTATATCAATTATTTCTCTCAAAACCCCTTTTTCTCAAGCATTTTCCTGTAATTTCCAATCTTCATTATGTTAGATTTTTGTAAAGACAAATCCATTATTAGCATTGCTTGTCTACAGTAAGGTTTCACTTTCCTACACTATCTCTTTCAACGTTGTCTTTAATTTAAAACATTATTTGCTATAATTTAAAGTGCTAGCATAATTAATTTTATTTATTGCAGCATACTGACAGAGGTAAAAGGGCTGATTACAGATTTGAACAATTTCAGCTACAGATTTAGTTCATAGGTTCATAAGTTCATAGGTAGGTACTAGGCTATTGGCCCTAGGCCCTATATAAGCCTAGCCAAACGGTACCCTGGCTTTTGCCACCCAAGAAAATTATTTTCCGGTGCCCCTGTCAAGCAGAGCCACAGAAGTGATGCCCAGGGTGAATTTCCTATCTTCCATCCAGTCTTCAAGATTTTTCTTGAAGAGGGCTAATGAGGAGCTTTGTTTGATATATATAGGCAGTTTATTCCAGAGTATGGGAAGTCTCTGGGACAGGAATCTATCCCTCCAGCGTGTTCTGTTTATTGTGGTGATAAGGTGTAGCTTGAAGGGATTGGGATTTCTTTAAGTGGAGCATGTCCAGCAGCTCTGGGTTTGACATAGCTTTGTATGTTAGGCAGAGATCGCCTCTGCGTAGGCGATATGTGACAGAGTAATGCTGGAGTTTTTTGAGACAGTCTGCGTAGGGCATCTGTTTGAGGCCGGTAATCCTCTTTGTGGGGTATTTCTGTGGCCTTTTCAGTTGTTGTAGATGTCTTGTGAGGTACATACCAAAAGGAGCATTATACTCTATAATGGGTCTAATGAGTGATGAGTAGAGGGGAACAATGCCGACAAATATAAAAACACATAATGAAAAGTCTAAAAGTTATTTTGATATGTTGTTCTAAACATGCAATATTAAGACAAGTAAGAGCAAGTCACTAAAGTTAGAAGTGGTTCCATTAACTTGACTGAACCATCAGAATTTCAAATGGTTGTGATATTGGCATATGACTTCAAAATTACCAAATTTTGAAAAATATCAGTAGCTGTTTTTTGAAGTTTGCGATCCAAATGCATTCTATTATTTAATGAGTTGAATAGTCACAAATTTTATGAGTATGGGCAAGAGGTATAGGATAAAAATCTAGAATGTCTGTAAAATGCTGGGCAGTTGACAAGTATGGGTTGCAATATAGCAGGGAGTGGGATTGTGCCCTTTCCCTGGTATAGTGTGATCTCGTAGTTGATGTGTGTGTGTGTGTGTGTGTGTGTGTGTGTGTGTGTGTGTGTGTGTGTGTGTGTGTGTGTGTGTATATATATATATATATATATATATATATATGTATATATATATATATATATATGTGTGTGTGTGTGTGTGTGTGTGTGTGTCTGTGTATATATCTATATATATATATATATATATATATATATAGAGCAGAGGGTATAGAGGTTGCAGAGAGAATTCGTCCCTTGCATAAAAAATGTTTTTATTTTGTTTTGTTTTATTTTGATGTTGTGGGATTGATATGTTGGCATCTGAACTTTTGTGCTATGATATTATGCCATGAATCCATTATAATGTGTGCCAGTTGTAACTGTATATATTTAGCAAATGTAAAAAGCAAAATTAACTTTTAAGATTCTATAAACTGTACAACTGTAAAGTGGCATTACAGCTTAGAGTTACACAGGGCTTCATTATAACAGGAAAAACAGATTTTTATAATCACTGCAAGGAAGGATTAGTACTAACAAAAAGGGCAGTAAGGGGGTGCATATACTGTTTTTATATCTAAGCTATTAGAGTTGTTTATCAGTAACAGATATCAAGAGATACTGCCAGAGTCAGTAAATGGTTGGAACATTAGCTATATTACATAACTGTGTTAGAAGTGGGGGCATTTGTCTTTGTTAGAGTGATGAGCTAAATGCTTTTTGCCTTATTAGTTTTAAGGAAAACAAAAAGAAACACATGGCAGTAGATTATCTCAGAGCTTTCAACCAAGTTTGAAGAAAACAAGCTCAGAGGTAAACAGAAAGTTTGGAAATTTGAGTACAGTAGTAGTACTGCCAGTGTGAAAAAAAAAATTGTAATTGGTGGATGAGGCAAAGAGATTTGAAGCAAACAGTGGGCAGTCCCAGGCTGTAATACATATGTGTAACAGAAAGGATGAGTAGATCAGCTCTTTGAAGAAAAGGAGTATTTTTGGCTCTGACTAGGGTGGAACAATGGAATTACTTGGGTAGCAATTGTATCATTTATCTGCAAATGTGGTTATCTAGCACCTGCAGAACAGATACATTAGATTTAGACAGGTAAGCATGGAAGGGAATACACTCTAGTTATGGTTATTATATAAATGGACCAACTGCTGGGCATGCTTCATGTCTAATAAGCCTAGAGTTTCTATAACATACACTAATTATCTTGTGGATTTTCATTTTAAGGAGGCTTACATGTGAGTTCATAGGAATGGAGAGGCCAAGTGTGATGCCTAAGTGCTTGCAGGTATAAGTGGGTTCAATCATTAAACTACTAAAAGTTGGAGATAGAGTGTGATTAGGAAGCAATTTTGACTGGGCAGCTGTGTAGAAGAACATGTATAGTTTTACAGGTATTAAGTATTAGCTGAAGTACCAAATGCTGCCTGACACAGAAGTATATCCTCGACCACTCGTGAAGTATAAAAATCAGAAACCAAACACAGTTAGAGTGATCGGGAATAGCAGATCAAAAACGAATAAATCCTGGATTAATTGAACGTTTTATTCCTCAGTAGTCCACAGTATTGTAATACAACCATACAATACACTATGTAAGCAGTCGATAAGCGCTTTCACTCAGGTATGAGCTTCATCAGATTCAATTAATCCAGGATTTATTCGTTTTTGATCTGCTATTCCCGATCACTCTAACTGTGTTTGGTTTCTGATTAAGTATTAGCTGCTTGGACAAGAGGAAAGGATCTTCTGAAGGTGGTTTAGTTGAAGGACCTTAAGTATTGGCCTATATGCAGCACCCCATTTGAACATGACTGTGCCATCAATGTGCATGAGTATGTTTTGAGTCAGTAAAAGCATGAAATGTTTTGTTCATAAAATGAGAGTAAAGAATGTCATCTATTTTGGAGCATTGAGTTACTCCAAAGGAAACTGCATTTCTGCATGAGCGAGAATTGACCACTGTTACTGAAAACATCTGTTTTAAGTTGTAACTACTAAATTTAGGTGTCATCTGGGTTTACAGAATGAAATTCTTTAGAGAGATAAGCAAAGAGGTCGCCAATGAGATATCCTAGGTTTTGAGTGGTGAGTATAGCACCTGTATTGATAACTATAACTGCAATTGTGCTACGATTCTTAGAAACTTTATGTGGGTATTGAGAAAGGATCTGATATTTGTATAAGAAGACTTAATTTAATTGATTATAGACCGCTTTCTCCAGTGACATCTCTTACTGAATGAGATAGAGACTTGCAATGTTGGTTGCCTGGTTACGGCACTTCTTTTAAGCCAAACCGCCTGCTTTTTAAAAATGTAAAAAAAATGTATCTCTTAGTTAGAAGTAAGAAGTTCCCATTTACTAGCGGGATTTTACCACTTTTACCTACATTTTTTACCACAGAATAAATTTTTTTTTTTTCATTTGGGATATTACTGTGGTGAATATTATACTTGAATATTGTGTACACTCTATTGGAGCCCTTGCTTCTGCCTTTTTGTTTTTTTTTTACGATGCTGGATTTTGATATCTTTACTTCTCTCAAGTTATTCTCTGGGCTGTCGAGGTGTTGCATTATATAGAGACTGCCCTACAGTCAGATGACTTGATAGGCAAAGAGCGTTTATGGATTGGGAATAATAGTGGCTACTATTCATAATGAGGAAGAAGTCTGGGTAGCTACTCATGTTTAAGGGAGAAGTATATGATCAGAAATTAAGTTCTAAGAAGTTTTAATAAACTATGGATATAAACCACAAGTACCAGGACTGCCTTGGCTGGGCAAGGAGTCAATTAGCTGTTCAGTTTCCTTTAAGATGATTATTTAAAATTAAAATGGTGGAATGTAAGGATCAGGAAATAAAGAGGACTGTGTGTCTGGTGCAGAATGTGCTATTGGGGTATAATTAATCAAATTCTGTTCAGAACTGGAAGGGAAATTTATGATTCAGTTGTATTATTGTTTTTTTTTTCACCATCAGCTTTATTGATATTTTTTCAAAATTGCTTGACTAAATCTTGATTTTAAATAATGTTTGCCTACAGTTCATTGCATTTGTTTGTTTAAACATTTTCTGTCATCACTGATTAAATATATATAAAGTTCTCTGTAGCAGGGATTGTTTGCAGTTTTTTTATGTCTTCCAGGTAGAGTCCATAAGTGTTATGAGTTGTTGGATCTCTTTATCAATGATTTTCCATTAGTTTTACATAGGTTAGTTATGGCTGGGTAATGCTTAGACTGCTTATCGTAAAGAAAGTTTGTTATAAAGTACAATATCTATTAACAAAAATAGGAGTTATAATAGGGCGCACCAGGCTATACTGTTACAATCACTATGGGGAGTGTTAATATCTGCCATGGTTTTATTTCTTTTGATAAATTGCAAGGGGGTAGATTTTGGTCTCTTGGCAGTTTCCGACGAAACAAATTCAGCAACAATCAGTAACGACAGGTGGCTGCATTGTGATACTATGCAGTTTTAATGGTATATTTATAGTGTTTAGATCTAGCAATGAGTGCTTACCTGTAGTTTTGTTTGGACATGTGGATTCTGATAATTCTTCTAAGCTGCAAGGGTCTGCTAGGACTCCAAATAATACAACAGCAAGGGGGCACTGGTTTTTGATGGTGAAGTCCTCTGTTAGTAGGAAGTTTATTTTTTTTGTTGCCCCAAAGAAGCTTCCATAAAAAGTGCTTGGATGTTTTGTGGAATAGAGAGGATAGGAAAATGCATCACCAGAGTAGTAATGTTGTAGGCCTTGTTAACTGAAACTGAGTAATTAACAAGTTACTGGAGTACTCACAGGTACTAGAAGAGGTTGCACTGTCCACCTCATCCTTCTCCTACTCTGAGGAGGAGAGTGAAGTCTACCTTGGTGTAGCACTTTATGGTTAGAGAAGTGACCATTCATAAAGAGAATAACAGGCTTAACCAAGTTTTGCAAATGAAACTAACATTCTGATCATGTGATTCTAGCAAGGATTAGATATTGTCAGCCTTATTTCTAATACCACCAGCATTGAAAAGATAAAAATTTTGAAAGTGATTTTTTAAATAGTGACAGTGCTATGCATTAATACGGAGGAGAATATATTGAGCATCCAAGATTTAGTTAATTACTACCTGAGAGTAACAGGAGTAAACAAAATATGTTCTTCCTGGTCTGGTCTTGGACACTTCTTCCATTTAGGATCAGAATTTTTTTTAACCTCCAATTGATTGACTTTATTAGCAAATTCTTAACCACCCACCTGATATCTGGAAAAATGTAATACTTCTTCATATTCCTTGAATGTAGATCTCCATGCTTCAAATACTATAAATAATTTAGGTGGATGTGTTAGCTTTGCCACTGTACCATCTTACCTGACTTATACTTGAATCTAGACTTGACTGCAGAGCGGACTAGAAATTGAGTTACTTCAGACTATAGACCAGACATAATGGATTGCCTGGAGATAAGATTTTAATCGTGACTGATATAGTTCTTGTCTTACGTCCTTATTATCTCACAAAATGAAATTTCTGTCTCTACAACTGGCTGAGTAATTCAATTCTTAACTTTGCAAGCGGATCATCTCATAGACTTTTGATTACTGACTGTTTTTCCTCTTCACCTGCATGATTTATGAACTATAAACTCAGATGTTTTCCTCTTTGTATGCATGTGAAGAACAGAGAGAGAGAAATACCATTGCACAATTTCACTGAGCATATACTTTTATTAATTACTTTTATTTATTTTACAAGTATTTATAATTACTGTAATAGTCATTCACTGTTTTTGTTTTACTCAGAATAGATTTGATTCTGTATTTATTTCCTGGTCTATTCAGTTAACTATTTAATTAGTTAGTCTATTTTTTTTTTATATGATCTCTGGTTTACTTTCCATTTACTGTACTTTTCTCATTGTATTTACAAAGTGCTTAGACTTCAACACTCAACTAACAGTTAAGTTGCCTTACATTTCAGGTGGAAGGTTAAATATTTTCCTATGGGCAGGTGTCCATCTAATCACAAACCTTTTAATTCCTTTGCTCTGCTTAAAATCTGCTTATGGGCTTTATAAGAATGACAAATTACAAGTAAACATCTAATGCTTGGTTGATCCTTTGTTAGCTTCTCCATCCTGAGTCCATTTTCTTCTCATGAGTTTTAGAAAAAGGCCACTGAATAATAAAGGCTAATTGATCCAGTATGAGGTCTGTTGGATCCCTTCTTTCTTTTCATTCATGCAGACCTATCCACCTCATATTTTCCATAAATTGCCAATTGTTTAATTATTTACTTTATTCATTTTAAAAATGTGCATTCCTCTTGTAATCCATCTATGTTTCTTGCCTGATTCTCTAACTTAAAAAACTGTGTCCAAGGCTGAACTGTAATCCTTTTAGTTCTATACCTCATTGCAAAATCCTGAGCCTTTCTTTTACATAAACCATATCCTTTGGCAGGTTATATAATTTCAGTAAAATATGTCCTGGTCTAATTTTCATCACCATCATAGACCTATCTGATGTTAATGTTACTGGGATAACTAAATATTGCACAGAACTCCACTTAATGTTTATGTTTTAAACATTTTATAATCCCTTGAGCACAACACGGTGATTATAAGTGGCAACCTTACCACATACCCAGTTGTTTCTGTGTATAGATAGTGATTTCTTTCTTTCTTTCTTTCTTTCTTTCTTTCTTTCTTTCTTTCTTTCTTTCTTTCTCTGTACTATAGACTCCTTAGGAACAATCTATGCTTTGCTTTTCTGGCAATTAAGGAGCTGGCAGTCCAAGACCTCTTGTATATCTACAAATTAAACAGCCCAGTGAACACTAGGACTGGAGAGCTGAACCCGCCTCAGCAAATAAACAAATCATGGTGAAAGACAGATTCATCACGTGACTGCCCCTTCTCTGGAACAAACATCCACTGCAGATCAAGCAATATAAAAGTCTATCTTCCTTTATAAAGGAGTAAGACAACTGGATGGGTATTCACAAATTCACCCCCAGCATGACTGAGTGATATGTCCTTGAGAAAGCTGCGTTAGGTCTGAAGGTAGATACTGGCAAGGCAAACGTAGCCACATGGCCCAGATGCCATGTACTTTTGATGATTTGATTATTGTGTGATTCATTGGTTGCTCTAGCTTCTTGACCCAACCATTTTTCCTGTATTAATTACTTACATGTGCCTCTACTGTTTGGCTGCCATTGTCATATTCCAGATTAGGGCAACAGTAAAAGCATCAAAATTATCAGTTCAAATTTGTTGTTCTGCCCAACTTCTGTCCTGCCCTACACTCAGCCTGCAGTTACATCAGTGGGATTCTACTGATGATTTGTGAGTGTATTGCACATGCCTGCAGTAGGACTGGGATATCTAGTGTATACCATGGGCTATAGCCTTGGCTAGGAGTTTCCCTTTCCTCCCACAAAGTAGATAATCTTACTAAAAATCTTACCAAAAGTAGATAATCTTACCAAAACAATAATTTGTTACTATTCTCCTTTGACAGGTCCTCAGAAACCAGGTCTATTAATTGAACCCACATCTCCTGGGTCACAGTTGGGGTTCCACTTCTCAATCTCAAGAGACTCAGCTTTATATAAACAATCTTGTACTAATCCAGTGACTTCCTTAACCTCACAGCACTACTCTACCTCCAGCACCTCACTTCTAAAGCCTTCCATGTCATTCTTCAAGCCAGATAAATCAAAAGATAATTGTGTTTAATTCCTTATCATTTGACCATCATGTTTCCTCAGTAGTGTGAAAAGCCTTCTGTGTAGCCCATCTAATCCAAAGGTATCTCCACTTGATTCAGAGAAATATTAATTCCCCTTTGATAATATCTCATCAAATGCATTATTGAATATAATCCACCTTTTGAAAAAGTTAATGTAGGGAGAGTGGCAAAACAAGCAGTTAGTGACACACACTATCAAACCTTGAAAATGGCGCCAAAAGTATAAATTCAAAATCTCAGCAATATCGGCAGTTTTTCACTTCACCGTAGATATATCCAAACTAGCTCCTCTCATTCAAGGTTCGTATGTATCTTCTTACATATCCATGCAAGTCGCAATATGGAAAATGACATAAACTCACCGAGGCATTAAATAAAATAAAAATATAATTTATTGAAATATGCAATCTTGCAAGCACTTTCACCCGTAGGCTTCATCAGGCCAATGGAGTAACAAATTCTAAGTGCTGACTTTATAGTACTAAGACGTGACATCACTTCCTTAAAATCAATTAATACAATACTTTTGCATTTAAAAATATATAGACATCAAAATATTAAAATAATTAAAATACTGAATAAGTAATTATGCAAGAAAATCATATTTACCTAAGACCAAAATATGATATAGAACTCCACTATCTTTTGGAGACATAAATTAACCAAAAAGCTTTCCTTTTATAAT
This sequence comes from Protopterus annectens, assembly GCF_019279795.1. NCBI lineage: Eukaryota > Metazoa > Chordata > Ceratodontiformes > Protopteridae > Protopterus > Protopterus annectens. The sequence continues at coordinate 1,773,979,177 of NC_056726.1, read as the reverse complement.
AGTTTAAATATGTTGCGCTAGGTTCTTTATCTAACACGTACACCACTAGAATATTCTTGCATACTTATTTAATATGTTAGTTTGTTAAAACACGAATAATTCAAATGTGTTACGCTAATTTCTGCATCTAGCACCAGCACCACTTAAAATATTCTTACATATCTATTATTTAATATATCAGTTTCTTGGAATAAAAATAAACTACTATGGCAAATGACTAATAATAGAAAATATTTTCACTATAAACTACATGTTCCACGCTAAATATATAAGCGCAGAACTGAGCTATTATAAATTGTAACAATATGTTACTTAGCAACTTTCATTGCGTATATAAATCATTGCATACATTGTATATGGAGCAACTTTAAAATAGAACAGTTATGATAGATAGTAATATAAAACTTCACTTTACAACCTTTGTAGCGTGTATAAATATTTGATCGTCATCTTTATGCTTAAATAAAATTTGCTAAAGCTAAAAATAACAATTGTATGCAATGATTTATATACGCAATGAAAGTTGCTAAGTAACGTATTGTTACAATTTATATTAGCTCAGTTCTGCGCTTATATATTTAGCTTGGAACATGTAGTTTATAGTGAAAATATTTTCTATTATTTGTCATTTGCCATAGTAGTTTATTTTTATTCCAAGAAACTGATATATTAAATAATAGATATGTAAGAATATTTTAAGTGGTGCTGGTGCTAGATGCAGAAATTAGCGTAACACATTTGAATTATTCGTGTTTTAACAAACTGACATATTAAATAAGTATGCAAGAATATTCTAGTGGTGTACGTGTTAGATAAAGAACCTAGTGCAACATATTTAAACTATTATAAAAGGAAAGCTTTTTGGTTAATTTATGTCTCCAAAAGATAGCGGAGTTCTATATCATATTTTGGTCTTATGTAAATATGATTTTCTTGCATGATTACTTATTCAGTATTTTAATTATTTTAATATTTTGATGTCTATATATTTTTAAATGCAAAAGTATTGTATTAATTGATTTTAAGGAAGTGATGTCACGTCTTAGTACTATAAAGTCAGCACTTAGAATTTGTTACTCCATTGGCCTGATGAAGCCTACGGGTGAAAGCGCTTGCCAGATTGCATATTTCAATAAATTATATTTTTATTTTATTTAATGCCTCGGTGAGTTTATGTCGTTTTCCATATTGCGACTTGCATGGATATGTAAGAAGATACATACGAACCTTGAATGAGAGGAACTAGTTTGGATATATCTACGGTGAAGTGAAAAACTGCTGATATTGCTGAGATTTTGAATTTATACTTTTGGCGCCATTTTCAAGGTTTGATAGTGTGTGTCACTAACTGCTCGTTTTGCCACTCTCCCTACATTAACTTTTTCAAAAACTTATTGTATTACATTAAGGGGAGAGTATTTTACTAAGCGGCCAATATTTTCTTCTTTCTAATTTATAATCCACCTTTTGCCATATAGTTGTCTAAACATATCACTCAGCTTGACAGACCTCATAGATTCATAACTAGAAAGATCATCATTATCCTCACCAAACCAATTTTTCTTATTTTCTGCATGGGGTTGGGGTGCCATGTCAACTGTCAACATCTCTCTCTATTCAATACCTTTCTACCAGCTTATTTAGAACTTATGTCTGGCTGTCACTGGTCTTCTCTCACACTGTCCATCTACCTCTTTGGTGGACACCATTGTTTCCTCTTGCCTTATTCCTGTCAAGCCCAAATCCTCTTCACCAGATTGTCATCTCCTTTTCTGCCCGAGCCATCATACTCTGCTCTACCGCCTTTTCTGTAAATGAAACTACTTCGGCTTCTACTCTTACATCCTCATTTCTTTGTCTGTCCCACAGTGTGTATCCTACCACCCATCCAAAGCACTTCATCTCCATTACCTCTAGCTTCTTCAAGTGCTCTGTCTTTACTTACCAGGTTTCTGTGCTATACAGTAACACTGGTCACACCACTGTTTTAAAAACTTACTTTTCAGCTTCTTTGCCATTTTTCTGTCGCACACTACCCTTGACACTCACAGCCAGTTGGCTGCAGCCATTCTGATTCTAGCTTTGACCTCCTCAACCAACCTTCCCTTCTCCTTAAACACCCCTTCCAAATAATTGAAGCTGTTAACCTAATCCACTGTTTTCCTTTTTATCTCAGTTTTCAGCTTCTTCTGATTTTCCCAGTTTGCTGCCATTACAACTGTCTTAGCTGTACTCAGTTTCATCCCATGTGCCTTCAGTGTTGCATTCCATTCCTCTATCCTTTTTTTGAAGTTCTTTCTCAGAGTCTGCCTTTAATGCCACATTGTCTGAATACAGCAACTTTGTTGATCTGTCCCCTCTGACCTGTTTACTAATGTAGTCCATCACTGGTATGAACAACAGTGGACTCAGAGCTGAACCCTGATGCACATACACTCCCACTGGAAACCCTTCTGTGAGATGAAACACTGTTTGCAGAGTCATTGGGTCCTTGTATATAGCTTGCACTAATTCTACCAAAGTCTTTGGGACTTTGAACCACTGCAACACTGCCCAAATCAGCTTTCTTGGGACCTTGTCATATGTTTTCTCCAATTCTAGGAATGCCTGGTTGAACTGTTTTCTCATATCTAGCTCTTTTCAAGTTTGTGTCTCACTGCAAAGATCAGATCAGTTGTGTTGCATCCTGATCTGAATCCAAACTGCTCATCTCCTATCTGACCTTCTACTACTATCTGCATTAATTTCTCGGTCACCCTTCTTCAGGACTTTCCTACAGTGTGATAGGCATGAGAGTCCTCTACACTGCCCACAGTTGCGGATGTTTCCTTTGTTTTTGTACACTGGCACTAGTATAATTAGTCTCCATTCAGCTGTGATATGCCTTTCTCTTCAGACTGCTATGATGACCCTCAGGAGACATTTCTCCTCTATCTCCCCCATCTCCTTTATCATATCTGCTGTGACCTCATCTGAGCCTGCTGCTTTCACTGACTTCATTTTCTTTAGTGCTATTCTTACTTCATCTATACTGGGCTCCTCTTCTTCTTTCATCATAGGTAGTGTCTAGCCAGTGAAGCTTCTATTGGATTTTATTCATACAGAAGCTGCTAGAAGTAGTCCTTCCATTTGCCTTTGATGTCCTGTAGACTGGTGAGTAGGTTGTTGCTGGCATCCCTTATGAAGGTTGTCTTCTTTATCTTTCTGTGTTTGTCTTGCAACCTTAGTTACTTTGTGACAACTACAGAATTACTTTCCATAAACTGATATATTGTCTCTGATGGCTTGTTTTTTGCTATTGCAGCTTCTCTCTTAGCCTCTTTGTTAGCCAACCAATATTCCTTCCTACCTGGTCTATCTTTTCTATCCACCAGTTTTTCATGCACACTTTCTTTCTTTTGATGACTTCCTTGATTTCTGCATTCTACCGCCAGCTTTACTTTGTACCTTATTTCCATACCTGGCTCAGCCACATCATATCTATCCTGTAGTCTTCAGACATGCTGTTTTGAAGAGCTGCCATTCTTCTTCAACTCCACCTATTTCTTCCTCTTCCTCTTCTTGAGGTGCTAGAACCCTGAATAATTCATTGCACTGTGTCTTTTCTCTCCAGTCAACTTCCAGGCTTTCATCTTGGTCTCTGTTGACCTTAGAGCCTTCTTTGACCCCTGCTTGCAGCTGATTGTTACAACCAGTGGTTTATGCTGTGGGCCATCTGTTTCACTGGAGATGACTTTTCAAACTAAGTAGATCAGTGGTCTTAAAAATCTTAGTTATCAGGACAGACTGGGAGCACCCTCTCTATACTCAGTCTGTTACAGGCTTCTCTGTGGAGATCTATTTTTTTCTAACCTTTCAAGCCAGCAAAAGATCTGACCCTCCTTGACGTCCTATACCTTCACAGAACAAATGGTACTTCAAATATCCATTTAAAGGAACCAAACCTTCATCAGCTGATAAATAAGACACGTTGGCACAATAAATTCATATCACAGTGTATCCCTCAACTTCCACTACATGCCAAGCAAAGTAGAACTCTTTCTACCTTCATGGTAAACCTAGTTAATTGGATGGGCAGCCTGAAATTTTCCCCAAGTCTATCATGTCTTGCCCTCCTTGACAGGAAAGAGAACATCTGAAGAGGGTTTTTTTGGATGGGCATGTAATGGTCTGCAAGTTGATTGCTTAGTACTTACTTTTGAATGTATAAGGATAATATAGTTGCTAGATTTCATGTTTCATTTGCCCCAGGTTGCTGTTTCATTTCTTCTATTTTTTATACATTCTCTTCTAAAAACTGATAAAATAAAAAAAAAAATATGAGATCCTCAGCTGGAGAATTTGAATTGTTAGTTAGTTAGTTAGTTAGTTAGTTAGTTAGTTAGTTAGTTAGTTAGTTAGTTAGTTAGTTAGTTAGTTAGTTAGTTAGTTAGTTTATTTTTGGGGCAGAGGACTGATTCAAATTGATCATTTTCAGGGCAGTCCTGTTAGAACAAGCATAGAAGTTAAAAATTCAATTGTCTAATAACATTTTCTTGTATTTTCTTATCCTTGTTAGTGTCTTGCCATTTTCTCTTTCAGTGAGCTGGTTTATTGACTAATAATATAACACGACTCTGTTTTTGGAAAATGAGTAATAGTCCCATTCATGCATAACTACCCGAAGCCAGTTTTATAAAGTTGTCACTCTTGTAAAATATGTTCCTGCTATCTTCCTTGTTTTTTTTTTCTGTTTATATAGAACTGGAATTAAACTTGTTCAGGGGGGTGTAAGATGCAGTGGAGAAATAGATGTATGAAGTGACCATATCTTGTGTATTGTGAAAACATGTATTCTGCTTTCTGGTAGGTGTAGAATAAAGCATAAGTTATTGGGATAAAGTGGCCACAACAATTTATTATGAGTAACAGTACAAAATTATTCATAACAATGTTGGCATAACAAAAATGTTATAAGGAAAATATAGACTACACAAAACAAGGAACAGTGTACAAATATTGCTTGCTCTTTCTTTTCTTAGTTTCTTTTTCTTATGTTCATAGGTTCATAGGTTTATACCAGGCTAACAATAACTAAGGCCTTTATACGTCTAGGCATGCAAACCAAATATAGCCCATAAGTTATTTGCCCTAGACATTATTATAAGGGATGTAAGTTTTCTAGAACATTATTTAATGGGTGACTATGTCCATTAGAGACACTGGTGCCAGACCTGGGATAAATTTCTTACATTCCATCCCACTGGTCCACGTTACGCTTGAAAAGGGTTAGGGATGGGTTCTGCTTCACGTGGATGGGGATTCTACTCCAGACAATGGAATTTTCTGAGATACGTATCTGGTCTATATGTGTCATAAGCAAAGCTTAGGTCTTTAGATCTAGTAGTTCTGCTGCTGTTTGTTCTGTGGATATGTAGAAGGTCCATCAGAGTGGGATCCTTGGATCCTGCTTATCACCTTAAAATGATGAAATAATATACACCATCCTTTAAGTACTTAAAACAAAAAGTATTACATAAATAAAAAAAAAATTTTAAATGTGTAATAGGCCATGATTAAGTGTGGTTTGTGGAATGACAGGAGCACATCCCTGAAATTAGGAAGTGCTGTTATTAAAATACATAACACAAATCTTCATGTGTTACTCCTTACATTTTCTGTTCATACAGCTGCACTGTATGCTTTAATTACCTTAGATCATATCGCCATTCAAGGAATAATAGTGCTATATTCTATATTCTTACTTTTTTTTGCAAAATAGGCATGTTTATATTATGTACATATTGTGTTAACAAAAATAAGCAAATGCATAAATGTAGGTTAATTGTAGCACTTCATAATTTTGTTGCTTGGTTCTGATAAGTAAGACTAATTCCCATTTAACAAAATATTTTTAGTTATTAACAATGGATGATATGGATAATGGGATAGCGACAGTGAACTGAAAGTTTCACTCGTATTCTGAAGTACCTTATATTATTAGGTAACTTAATGTGTAAGAAAAACACTCACACTCTGCTTCCTGCCTAATGAGTCATGACCATTTCCAACCCGTGTTAAACTAAGTCACTGAAACCTGAACTGTCACATCACTTTAACATTTAACTAGATGCAGGGATCTATTACTCCACAAAAAACAGATGCTAGTCTACAGGTGAATGTCTTTTCAGTAGTGTAATTAAATCTCACCATACGGGAAATGTATATCTTGAACAGTAACTCTTCATAACCATGGAAAATAAGCACAAAAATGCTGTCAGGTATTTGGATGACATCTGGTCACAAGAACAAGTTTAGCACTGGATAAACATTCTTAGTCTGATGATGACGCACTCTCATCCCTAAATGGTGACCACAATTAAGATATAGACTTGCAGAGCTAAGTAAAACAGGCAGTGATACTCACTGTTTATAAAACAGGATAATTACACTAATGTCGTAGTGCTGGTAAATTCTGTAGTTTCAAGGAAAGATACCGGGTATGTTGACATTCATCCACATGCTTTATCAGTTTATTAGAAACATTCTTAGCAGATTCAGGCAATGTGATGTGATAAATAGGCTAAAAATCACAGTGGCAAAATTGGAAACATTAATGAAGAGGCAGCAGGAACCCAGAGCCATTTTTCAAAACTGTGATCATAATACTGTCTGATGACCTGGCATACACTTAAAAAAGGTGTATATCGTAAAGTAGTTGTGGCCTGTTTCAGTGTAATTATAGCTATTCTAAATTAAACTGAAAAGGATGCAATAAAATGTACAAACTAGGTGGATTCTAAAACAAGTAACCATTTTAGCCGCTGTGGTGGTGTAGAGGGGTAAAGCCATGACTGTGGTTCAGGTGACAAGGGTTAGGTTAAAGGCTCTGGAGCTTGACAGAGGAAGTAGGAGAAGTTAAGCATTCTCCTTCTGAGAAGAGAGTGGTGATAGCTCTGGTTAGTCATGCGTGCAGCTCCAAGAAGTGCAGATATTAGGTGAAGGGTACAGATTGAGGGGAGGGGGTACAGTTTAGGACTGGGCACATGTGGGTCATGCAAACCAATGATGTTAACCCTTGCCTGCATGTGGGAGTGCAGGCATGTGGGTTGTGGGGCATAGGCAGTCAATGTGCCCACATCAACATTGAGGAAATGGAACTTAGGGCATACAAGACAAATGTTCTCAGTTGTTGGGAAGCTGAATGCAAACTCCTTGATGTCTGCCAGGATGACAGTATCTCAGATGGTTGTTGCACTACAGGACCTGGAAGATCCCCACCTCTGGGGATTAAATGGCCTCGAGTTCATTGAGGGAGGCTTATTGATCATTATGGCAGACGGGGAATTCAAAAGTATTCATAACAATGTTGGTATAAAAAATAAATGGTATAAGGAAAATATGAACTGCACACTACAAGGAACTATACAAATACTGTTTATTCTTTCCTTTCCTAGTTTCTTTTTCCTGTGTTTATCAGCTTCGTATGATTAGATATACAGTGTCCATTAAATATAATCCTTATAGGAAAAAGAAAAGTAAAACAATTAATCCATTTTAGCAAATACAACAATCACTGAACAGCGATGAGCAGTAATATGACTACACAGGGCTTTATATGTTACTTGTATGGGGTCTATATTATATGAACAAAAGTTCATATAATCAATCGCTCTAATGAGAAAAAATCCAGGAAATTGAGATTCATGCTTTGGGATAGCAGAACAGTGAAGATTGGAGTATTTACCCTTTCCTCACTGTAGTGCCATCTCGGAGTTAGAATATTTATTTAGCAGTGTGTGTGTGTGTGTGTTTGTGTGTGTGTGTGTGTGTGTGTGTGTGGGGGGGGGGGTGCAGACCCCCACAATATAATTTTTGATTGCTGGGATTTTTGCTTATTAAAGCGATTAATTATATGAACTTTCGTTCATATAATATAGACCCATTGTATGTACATCTGCAAGTGACATAAGACAGTAATCATTGGACATTGATGAACGGTAATAGGCTCATAAAGGGCTTTATATGTTGATTGTATGTATGTTTGTTAATATGAGAGGGTCTCCATTCACATAAACACAGATCTCAGACATAATAAAGTGGGTCTCCTCTCACATAAATATGTTCATTGTAAATCCCAGTTACCAAACTGGGAACCTGTTTACCTATTAATAAAAATATACAGTTTATATTGTAAAAACAGAACAAAAACATTATATATTTATTATTTTTTCTCCTTTTGGAAAGTATATCCCCCACCCTCTGCATGTCAGCGCTGCACCCACCACACATCTGCAATACTTATGCATAATAGTGATACGATTGCATGGGTATCATGCTGTGGAGAGTGTATGGTTCCAGAGTGGAGAAAACAAACAAGATAGCCATTTAAAAGCCTATCCTGGGTCACATACTGAATTCTCTGCTCAGTTTTAAAACAAGGGCACATTTTTGAAAGTATAAAAGCATGAATTGACAAGTACTTTGCTGTGCAGCTACTAATGACATTATTATGGGTATAGAGTACACTGGCAAAACCACTGCCTCACAGCTTCAAGACCTGAGTGTATATCAGACAAAAACTGATAAATAAATTAATATTTAAACTGTTATTACAGCTAGTAGGAGGAGTGCCATCAAAAATAAGTGCACTGTTTATATATAGCTCACATTCCTATGATCCATGCCATATATATATCACTTTTAATGGAGCATATTATGGTTCTAAGATGTCCAACAGATTGCTTATGGCATGCATTTATGCTGCAGGATTGGAGATTTTCTATTTTCCCTTTTTTTATTTGTGCTTGTGATAGGAATTTCATAAGAGATTCTATGATATCTTTGTTAAAAAAGGACTCTAAATTATGCTTGCTTAAAGTGCAATGCAGGTGCTCTTTGTTTGTTTATTTGTAGTAGAGTTAGTGAGTGGCATTGGTCTTGTGTTACTAACAAAAGAGATTACAGAGTAGGTAGGCATATTGGGTTTTTAGCAAAACAGTTAAGTGAGTAGTATAGAAGCTGGGTTTTAAAAGTAAGGGATAGTGAATGGTGTGGATCTTGGGATAAACCCATAGGAGTTGGTGAATATGATGGATTTTTAGTTATTAGTAACATGCCTTTCGAGTTATTAGCAGTACAAGTTAAGGAATAGTGAGTGACAGAGGTCTTTGTTAATTAATGGGGATGGGTTACTGAGTAGTATGTATCTTAACTTCATAGGTTCATAGGTAGGTACTAGGCTATCGGCCCAAGGGCCTAAGCAAGCCTAGCCAACAAGGTTCCCTGGCTTATGCCACCCAAGAAATCTAATTTCCTGTGCCCCTGTTGAGCAGAGCCACAGAAGTGATCCCCGGGGTGCATTTCCTATTTCCCATCCACTCATCAAGATTTTTCTTGAAGAGTGCTAATGAGGAACTTTGCTTGACATAGATGGGTAGCTTGTTCCAAGTCTCTGGGACAGGAATCTATCCCTCCAGCTTGTCCTGTTTATTGTGGTGACAAGATTTAGGTCCCTAGAGTGTGTAGCTCGGAGGGATTGGGGTTTCTTTAGGTGTAGCATGTCCAACAGCTCTGGGTTTAACATAGCTTTATATGTTAGGCAGAGATCTCCTCAGAGTAGGCGATATGCTACAGAGTAAAGCTGGGGTTTTTTGAGAAGGTCAGTGTAGGGCATCTGTTTGAGGCCAGTAATCCTCTTTGTGAGGTACTTCTGTGGCCTTTCCAGCTTTTGCAGATGTCTTGTGAGGTACATTCCAAAAGGGGCATTGTACTCTATAATAGGTCTAGTGAATGCCAAGTAGAGGGGAACAATTACCTCTTTTTTCCTGGATGAGAACCCTTTTGTGATGAGGAGTGTCACATCGAAGGATTTCCTGACTACTGTGGTGATGTGATTATCAAAGGAGAGACTACTGTCTACCTGGGTCCCAGTGTCTCATCACACATTCGGCGTTAAGTAGACTGCCGTTTATGTGGTAGTTCATGGGTACAGAGTTTTTACCAAAGGGGATGACAATGCACTTTTTGGCATTAAGCTTGAGGCCATTCCTCTGACACCAGCATCTGTCTCAGTGAGGCCCTTCTGTAGGATGTCCACATCATTTGGGGACTCGACTATGGCTCCTAGTTTGCAGTCATCTGAGAACTTCATTAGCCAGAGGCCTTCTGTGTTAGCCTATACTTCAGAGAAGTAGATACCATATAGGAGAGGTCCCAGGACTGTAGCCTGTGGTACTCCACTTGTCACTGGTTTGAAGTCAGATTTGGAGTCTGCAACTTTTACAATGTGGGTTCTACCTAGTTTAGTGAGTTTAGCTAAAATTCCAGAATGGGGGATGGTTTTGAAAGCCTTATCGAGGTCAAGATAGGCTGTTTGAACCACCTTACCCTCATCTACAGCTTTGGTGGCTGCCTCAAAGAAGTCAATCAGGTTCAAAAGGCATGACCTGCATTTTACAAACCTAAACTGGGTGGGGTCCAGAGTTTGGAGGTCACCAATGTCTTTGTTTATGAGTTCCATGATGATATGTTCCATGGCCTTGCAGACCAGGCTTATCAGGCTAATAGGGCGATAGTTCCCAGGATCAGTGGTGGCTTTCCCTTGGTGGAGTGGGATAACTGTTGCTGTGCACCATTCAGGGGGCACAAAGCCTGATGTGAGACTATGACTGAACATGGTGCTTAGGTGGGGAGCCAGTTCGTTCTGATGTTCATATAAGACGCAGCCTGGGATGTTGTCCGGTCCCATGGATGCTGTGTTTTTGGTTTTAGAGAGTGCAGATGTGATTACAGGGACTCTGCATTCTTCCTGTATAGATACGGGCCCTTTAGTGGGGTAAAGTTAGCATTGAACCTATCTGCCAGGATGTTGGCAATATCAGTTGGTTCTGTAATTTTCATGCCGTTGTGCTGTAACTCAGAGCAGATCTGGGTGTTGCCATTGAGATTCTTGACATAGCTATAGAATGCTTTGTGGTTGCCCTTAGAATCAGTGGCAATTTTGTTTTCGTAGCTAGCTTTGGAGGATCTTATAAGGGATCTCAGCTCCTTAATGAGGCTGACCAGGAAGCCACTCATGGGATTTTACTGTTTTCTGCAACAGTTTCTTCCTTCTGTTGTAGAGTTTGCTTATGGCAGGGGACCACCAGATTGGCTTCCTTTTTTTGGAGGATAGCATCTTGGTTCTGTTTGGGATAGCACAATCCATGCACTCACGTAAGTGCTTATAGAGTGCATTTTTGTAGAATTCAGCAGTCGTAACTGTATTGCCCATCTGCATGGATGTCATGAAGTGCACCACTTCTGTCTTAAGAAGCATGAAGATGGCTTTGGAGAAATTTTTTACCTTGGTTTCTTTAATGGTGGGTGGGGGTGGGATGCAGATATCTAGGGTGATTAGCTTATGGTTGGATCTGGCCAACAAGGAGTTGACTTCAGGTGTGGAACACCGGTCACTCATGTTTGTTATGACTAGGTCCAGGATATTGTTGGCCCTGGTGGGGATTTGGATAAGTACTGAGCGAAGGAGTTGGTACATGAGTAGTTTTCCCAGTTAATGGTGGGGTAGTTGAAATCACCCATTATTAGGGTGTTTGGTTGAACCCTAATATTTTCCAGTATATCAAGAAAACAGGAGTGGGAATCCTGGGGCATGGTGAGGGATCTGTAGCAAGCTACAATTTGGATTGCAGTTTTGCCCAGAGTTAGTTGCACTTGGATAACCTCGGATGCATTATGCTGCACAACTAGCCGGGAGGTGTGGATATCCTTAATGAATATAGACACACTTCCACCTTTGGTGTTCTGGTCCAGGTTAGATGGCCGAAAAGTGTGGTATGAGTTATAGCCTGGTAATGCAGGCGTGCTCTCTAGAGCCTTGAACCAGGTCTCAGTCACTGCACAGATATCGATGTTCTCCATTTTAAGGAGTGCCTTGAGTGAGTGCATTTTCAGATTTAGACTTCTAGCATTGAGTAGCATTACCCTCAGTTTTTGCTTGCCTGTTCCTGTTACAGTGGTGAATTTGTCATTTGAACCTTGCCTAAAAAAAGGCACTATAGGGGCAGCAAGACCTTTAACCAGTATCTGGAATCCCAGGGGCGACATGTGCAGGCCATCTCTAGCAAAGCATTGTGGTCTGTTGATCATGTCATCACAGGCAGGCAGATACTGGATCCCCTTAGAATGACACCAGAAGCTTTGTCAATTGTTGAAGTCAATCATTTTGTCCTTGTACTGCGGTATCATTCTGGGCGATGGCAGAATGCTACTTATGGCTAGGGTCATACCTGCCTGGGCTACAAGATTGGAGAGCTCTTCCATGTCTCTTTTCATGTAGTCCAGGGAGGTGCATCTCAGGTCGTTCACACCAACACGGACAATGACAGAGTCATATTTGTACTTGTTTTGGAGTGACCTGAGTGCGTGCATTATGTGGCGGATCCTGGCACCCGACAGGCAGCTGACAGTAACCTTTTCCTTGTTTAGTCTGGTGAGTAGGACATTAGTGTGCCTGACTATAGAGTCACCTCTGACTAGTGTGGTGGGTATGTTGTTTTGCTTTATGGGCTGTGGTTTATTGGCACACTGAGTCTGTGGGCTATGTGTCACTTGCATTGTGTTGGGGGGGGTGGAGGCTGCTTGCGTTTCTGCTTTGGAGGTCTCTGTTGCTTGAGCAGATTATTATTGAGAGTCTCCGCGAATGTTTTGTTGTTTCTATGTGTGTATTTCGGTGGTGTAGGTTTAGTGGGACTATGTGATGAGTGTGGTGTGGTGCATGTGTTTACCCTCTCCTCTTGACTGTCAAGTTCAGTCTTGGTTGGAGAGAGCTTTACTTCCAGTTTGGCTAGATAAGTGCATCTCTCACAGGTTGTGGTTTTGGTGGTAGGAGGAGAGGGTTGTCTGTGTACATGAGGCAATTGCTACATTGCCCCAAGATGCCCAGATTTGTCAGATAGACAGGAGAGAACACTGGGAGCTGACCCTTGGGCATGCCTGAATAAAAAAGTACTTTCCCCTAGACAAGTGAGGAAAGTGAGTATAAGAGCTGCTTTTCTCTAAGCAAGTGAGGAATGTAAGTACAAAAACTGTTTTCCTCTAGGTAAAGAGGAAGGTAGAGTACTGTAGTAATCTGTAGCTTATTTAGTGCTAACAACAAGTTCTGAACAAGTGCTGAGTACAAATGAGTAGTTAATGTTAATAAGGGTCTAGATCTTTGTTTATTAGTGGGCAAGGGTCACAGAGGGGTATATATTCTGTGTTATTAGCAGTCAAGATTAGTAATGGTATGGATAATGAGTTAGTGATGGGGTTAGTCAATGGTATGGATAATGAGTTAGTGATGGTGTTAGTCAATGGTATGGATAATGAGTTAGTGATGGGGTTAGTCAATGGTATGGATCTTGGGTTATTAGTATTAGAGGTTAATAAGTGATTTAGATAATGAATTATTAACAACAAGGTTGAGAGAGTGGTATGACTCTTGGGTTATTTACAACAGAGGCTAGTTACTTGTATGGCTTTTGGGTTATTAGAGGTATACGTTATTAGTAGTATGGATCTAAGATTATTACTGGTAGTAGTTACTGAGTGGTATGGACCTTTGGTTATTAGCAGTAGTGGTTAGTGAGTGGTATGGACCTTCAGCTACTGGTGGTAGTGGTTAATGAGTGGTATGGATCTTTGGTTATTAGTGGTAGTGGTTAGTGAGTGGTATGAATCTTTGGTTATTGGCGGTAGTGGTTAATGAGTGGTATGAATCTTTGTTTATTAGCGGTAGTGGTTAGTGAGTGGTATGAATCTTTGGTTTTTGGTGGTAGTAGTTAATGAGTGGTATGAATCTATGGTTATTAGCGGTAGTGGTTAGTGAGTGGCATGGACCTTTGGTTATTAGCAGTAGTGGTTAATGAGTGGTATGGACCTCTGGTTATTAGCAGTAGTGGTTAGTGAGTGGTATGGATCTTTGGTTATTAGCGGTAGTGGTTATTAGTGAGTGGTATAGATCTTTGGTTATTAGTGGTAGTGGTTAGTGAGTGGTATGGATCTTTGGTTATTAGCAGTAGTGGTTAGTGAGTGGTGTGGATCTTGGATTACTAAAGGAAGGGGTTAGTTAGAGACATGTATCATTAGTTAACAATATGGATAAATGAGTGGTATGAATCTTGGGTTATTAGCACAGGCATAAGGATAGAGAGCTTTTTGGGTTATGAGTTATAATGGAAGGTGACTTGCTATATTAGTTAAGGTTTGTGAGGGCCAAAGGAGAAAAACTCTCATGTGGGTTATTATTGGTAGAAGTTAGTAACTAACATGGCTCTTGTGTTATTAATAATGAGCTAATAAGTGGTTTGGGCATTGGATTATTACTAGTCAATAGTGACTGGTATAGATCTTAGGTTATTATCAGAAAGGGGATTCCAGAGATGTGGATCTTGCATTATTAGAAGTAGGAGTCAGTTAGTGGCATAGGTCTTTATTTACAGTAAGGGTAGTTTGATGTAGGGATCTTGAATTATTAGTAGTACTGGTTTAGTGAGTGTCAGCAATATTGGGTAATAGCCTGTTTATCATATTTTGCAGCAAATGAGTAGAAAGCTGAATTACAATCACTAAGTCTTTAATTTAGAATCATAATATAAATGGACTACTTTGACTCTCAGTTTTTCTCTGAAAGTTTGCTTGTGGTGACCTACTAATACAAGTACATCATTCACATACATACATTTACTTATCTTCACCTGACCTAGCCCAATCCCTCTAACTTTCCTTCTCTGTGTACTCTGCAACAGTAACTTCAGTAACATGTTAAGCAAAAGGAGGGGCAAGGAGAACCCCTGCCTGGTATGATTTAAAACACTAAATGGAAAAGAAGAGATGCTAGTGCACTTTACTCCTGCTGATGGGTTGTGATTGCAGAATTTTAGTAGAAGTGATAAAATGAGAAGGACATCCAGTCTTACTCAGTATGGTGAGGAAAAAGGCCTCCCTTATCCTGTCAAAGTCCTTTCAGTGTTAGACAATAAGAACACACACATGTTATAATTTGGGCCATACTTTGCAAATAAGATGACTGTCTTCCCCTGGCAAAATCAGCCTGGTTTTACAAGGAGAGACATACGTTTTCAAGGCTGGTGGCTGACGTATTAGACAGAATCTTAGACTTATAACAAGGCAGGAAAACAGATCTGTACAAAAATATCCTTAAGAGATTTAAAAATAAATGTTATGGTAGCTTCACCCCTGCCCCCTTGCATCAACTTAGTACTGCGTGGTAGCCCTAGTCCTTCCCCTTTTTCTAACCTTAACCCTATACATCAGAGTACTAAACATCCTTTCTGTAACTGTAGGGCTAAACAAGATACACACACTTCATACATATCAGTACCAGTGCATACTAACTCATCTGTCCCCCTTGCTAGCCCCTACTCTAACTCGATCCCACCAAGACGCACCTCCCGTTCATAAGCTACAGTGCCTAGTTTGTTATAAAATGGGCATAGCTCAGTGCTATAATACTACCATAATGTTTCTGAAGGGTGTAATAATAGATCTGGTCATGAAATAGCACATAAAGTACATATGGATGTTAGATGGCAAATCCAGGCATACTCAAGAGTGGAAAACAATGTTTGCATCAAAGTACTTCAATATATTAATGGAGCACCTTCTGCATATTCTGCTGTGAGTGCAGCAGTAAACTCTGCAATGAATGGCAGAAAACGATTCATCCTTCATCTTTTCTGTAAATCTGTATTTATAATGCTATGTAATATAGTTTAGTAGTAAACAGTATTACTGCAATATTCCTGCAGCGCCACCAAGATACTTTTCAGAGTAAAAGAAGCAAAGTAATGGGGCTGTAGCTATTTTCAATTTAATTTTTCTCCAGAGATGATATAGCCAGACAGATAATGGACATTATGATAAAACTATTATAGTGAATAGGTGTATGCATTTGCATCAGGCATCACATTTTAATACCATATTGAAAAATTCCTGCACTGTGGCAGTGTCCCTGCCTAGATGTGTGACTAAATGGATAAGGTCCACACTATCATTTAACTGAAAACATAAAACTTTTATCTGTCTATCTATTTAACTGCCTCTGATGTGTATATGCATCTATTTATGTGTGTATGCATGTATATACATATGTCTACCTATCAATCTATCTATCTATCGATCTATCTATCTATCTATCTATCTATCTATCTATCTATCTATCTATCTATCTATCTATCTATTCCATCACAGTCCATGTGGGTGTAAATGACCTGAGATGTACCTCTATGGACTATATGAAAAACACATTATGGAGCTTTCAGACTATGAGTCTCAGGCTGGTATGAGCCTAGTATTGAGCAGTATATTACCATCACTGGGTATGATGCTACAATATGAGCAAAAACTGATCGAGTTCAACTGGCTACCTTTCTGGTGTCATTCTAGGGGGATCCAGTACTTATCAGCATGGGAGGATATGGTTAACAGACTATGTTGCTTTGCCAAGGATGGTCTGCATCTTTCCCCTCTAGGCTTTCAAATAATGGCTAAAGCTTTATCTACCCCCATACTGCTATTTTTAGGCAATGTCAGATTGACAAACTTTCGGAAACAGCAACATTGACTCAACTGAACCTCAAGGTATTACTGCTCAAAGCTAGGAGCTTAAATAACAGACTTCACACTTGAGAATATAGACATCTGCTCAGTTACTGAGACATGTTTTAAAGTGGCAGAGAACACCCAAGCAGTGTAAACTTCAAACATCTTCCACACTTTTATACCAGGTGCTGCACAGACAAGGGCTAAAGGCAGATGTGTCCCAATATGCATCAATAACAAGCATACCTCTAGGATGGTCAGATGGGATGATGTGCTGGAGTTCCACCATGTGCAGATCACCATGGACAAAACCCCGTACCATATCCTAGACAGTTATAGGTCACCCTCCATGTGCCAAGAAGCTCACATTGCATACTTGGACCTACTAGAGACACTTACCATCCAATCATACACCCTACTTATGGTTCATAGATAGGTACCAGGCTATTGGCCCTAGGGCCTATAAAAGCCTAGCCAAGAAGGTACCCTGGCTTTCACCACCTAAGAAAATTATTTTCCTGTGCCCTTGTCGAGCAGAGCCACAGAGGTGATCCCTGGGGAGAATTTCCTATTTTCCTTCCAATCATCAAGATTTTTCTTAAAGAGTGCTAATGAGGAGCTTTGTTTGATATAGATAGATAGCTTGTTACAAAGTATGGGAAGTCTATGGGACAGGAATCTATCCCTCCAGCATGTTCTGTTTATCGTGGTGACAAGGTTTAAGCCCCTAGAGCGTGTAGCTCGGAGGGACTGGGATTTCTTTAAGTGCAGCATGCCCAACAGTTCTGGGTTTGACATAGCTTTGTATGTTAGGCAGAGATCTCCTCTGAGTAGGTGATATGCGACGGAGTAAAGCTGGAGTTTTTTGCGACGGTCTGCATAGGGCATTTGTTTGAGGCTGGTAATCCTCTTTGTGAGGTATTTCTGCAGCCTTTCCAGTTGTTGTAGATGTCTTGTGAGGTACATACCAAAAGTGGCATTGTACTCTATAATAGGTCTAATAAGTGACGAGTAGAGGGAAATAATGACCTCTTTTTTCCTGGATGAGAAACCTTTTGTGATGAGGTGTGCCATGTAGAAGGATTTCCTGACTACTGTGGCGATGTGATTATCAAAGGAGAGACTCCTGTCCACCTGTGTCCCAAGGTCTCTTATCACACTTTCAGTGTTAAGTAGACTACCACCTATGTGGTAGCTTATGGGTACAGAGTTTTTACCAAAGGGGATGACAATGCACTTTTTGGCATTGAGCTTGAGACCATGGCTTCGACACCAGACATCTGTCTCAGTGAGGCCCTTTTGTAGGATGTCCACATCTTTAGGAGTTTCAATTATGGCTCCTAGTTTGCAGTCATCTGTGAACTTCATTAGCCAAAGACCTTCTGTGTTAGCCTGTACTTCAGAAAAGTAGATACCAAACAGGAGGGGACCCAGGACTGAACCCTGTGGTACTCCACTTGTCACTGGTCTGAAGTCGGATTTTGTGTCTGCTACTTTCACAGTGTGGGTTCTGTCAGTGAGCCAGTTGGCAACCCATCTTGTGACATAGGGATTTATACCTAGTTTAGTGAGTTTATCTATAATTCCAGAGTGGGGGATGGTGTCAAAAGCCTTGGCGAGATCTAGATAGGCTGTGCGAACCACCTTACCCTTGTCTAATACTTTGGTGACTGCTTCAAAGAAGTCAATCAGGTTTAGGAGATATGATCTGTCTTTTACAAACCTGAACTGGGTGGGGTCCAGAATTTGGAGATTACCAATGTCTTTGTTTATAAGTTCCATGATGATACATTCCATGGCCTTGCAGACCAGGCTTGTTAGGCTAATGGGGCGGTAGTTCCCGGCGTCCGTGGAGGCTCCCCTTTGTGGAGTGGGGATAACCATCTCTGTGTGCCATTCAGTGGGCACAAAGCCTGAGGTGAGGCTATGATTGAACATGGTGCTTAGGTGGGGTGCCAGTTCATTCTGTAGTTCATGTAGAACGCAGCCTGTGATGTTGTCAGGTCTCATGGATGCTATGTCTTGGCTTTGGAGAGTGTGGTTTTTCCCCTGTGCAGCCTTGATTACAGGAACTTTGCATTCTTCCAGTATAGAGATGGGCCCTTTAGGTGGTGGTGGGGGGGTAAAGTTAGCACTGAACCTATCTGCCAGGATGTTGGCAATATCACTTGGTTCTGTATTAGTGCCATTGTGCTGTAACTCAGAGCAGATCTGAGTGATGCCATTGAGATTCTTGACATAGCTATAGAATGCTTTGCGGTTGTCTTAAGATTCAGTGGCGATTTTATTTTCATAACTAGCTTTGGAGGATTTTATGAGGGATCTCAGCTTCTTACTGAGGCTGACCAGGGAGTTCTTCAAGTCATGGAATTTTACTCTTTTTTTGCAACAGTTTCTTTCTTCTGTTGTAGAGTTTGTTTATGGCAGAGGACCACCAGATTGGCTTCTTTTTTTTGGAGGATAGCATCTTGGTTCTGTTAGGGATAGCACAATCCATGCACTCGTGTAAGTGCTTATAAAGTGCATTTGTGTAGGAGACTTGTGTGAGACTGTGTGAGATTTGTGTGGGAGACTTTATTTAGCCCTGTAGAGATTAGGAATCTTACATGACCTCAAATTTACAAGAATACAGATTTCTGGTCTTTGTAAATACAAACACCTTTGACTAAATAATGAATACGCTCATTAGAGGCTCCAACACACTGGACCTCCTGCTCAGAAATATAAAAGAATAGCCCCCTATGTCTCACCCTCCCTTGTATGATCTAACCATAAAGCTGTCTCATTTAAAATCAAAATCAACTCCATAATCCCATTAAAAATCAGTAACAGTTAGGAGCTACTGCAAGGGAAATTAACTTCTAAGTGATGGTTTGCCAAAATGCAGTGCTGCTTCAAACCCCAAGAACACAGACACTCTCTGCAACCATGTCAATGGCTGCCTAGAGGCTGCTATACCTATCAGAAGTAAGCTTAAGACTAGGCCCAGAAGCAAACCATCCTGGTGGCATCCCAAATTAAACAGGATATTCAACAAAATAAAAAAAATATTGGAAAACTCAAGGCAGGTAATTTCTATAAAGATAAAACCTCTCTCATCAAATTAAATAGGCAAATAAAAGGGATAATTAGGTCAAGCAAGGCCAGCTTTAAGGTTAAGATAGCCTCCCAGGTGAAAGATAATCATAAGACCTTTTTTGGGTATGTCAGAAGCCTTAAGGGCAGCACAATGTTATATGCTGAACTGATGGTCAATGGTGCAGCATTTACCGAGACTGGCAATATAGTGAACCTGTTAGCAGGCAAATTCATTTTCAACTTTACCTACTGTCATCCCAACCATCACCCTAAAAATACCTTTAAACATAACCTAACCTCTCCAACTATAACTAGAGAGCATGTACTGGCTGCGTTCACTAAAGCCAAGAACACAGCCTTAATGCAACCCAATAACTTCCCAGGATGCCTCCTGAACAGTCTAAAAATGACATATCGGGACTCCTGGAGTCATTATTTAACTAGAGTCTAAAACAAACTTTGTACCACATGAATGGAGGACTGCAAAGGTCATCCCCCTTTATAAGGGAAAACCATTAACAGATCCTGAAAACTACAAACCCATTAATCTGCCTAGTCTTATTTGCAAAGCCATGGAACGAATTATCATGGAATTTATCGACAAGGACACAGGAGCCCTCCAGACAGTGGCTCCATTCAGTTTGGTTTTGTCAAAATTAGGTCATGCTTACTGAATCTGATGGACATATTTGAAAGGATCAATTAGAAATGAATGAGGGGAATACTGTGCGTACTGCCCACCTAGCTCTGGCTAAAGCATTTGATACAATACTTCACTCAGGCACTGTCAACAAACTTATGGAACTAAGTATAAACCCCTTTATAACACAATAGATAGCTAGCTAGCTCACTGAGAGGACCCTGGAGGTTAGAATCAGTGAGGTCACCTCCAAAAAGAGGCCGGTCACCAATGGAGTCCCCCAGGGCTCTGCGCTAGGCCCACATGTCTGTGGCATCTACTTCTCAGATGTCAAAGCCAATATCAAAGACCTCTGGCTAACCAAGTTCACAGATGATTGCAAACTAGGAGCAGTCACTGAACACCCTTCAGGAAGTTTTTGATACATGCAAATGCTTGGTGACAATGCCATGGCTTAAAACTCAATACTAATAAATGCATTATAGTACCTTTTCAGAAGTCAGCCACACCAGGTAACTACATCGTCAATTAAACACCCCTAAATTAGATTTGTTAGTCAGGGATCTAGGAATTCAAGTAGGCAGTAACATAGTCTTCAGCCAACATGTGCTCAAGGTAGTAAGAAAATCCTTCCATGTTGTTCAACGTATAAGCAAGGTCATGGCATCTAGAACCAGATATTTCATCATACCACTGTACTTGGCCTTCATCCAACCTGTCAGAGAATAATGCCCTCCTTTGGTATGTACCTGACCAGACACATGCAACAACTGGACTATCCAAAAAAATTTGTTACAAAAAGAAAGTCAGGAGTGAACACAATGTCCTATGCTGATCATCTCAAAGCCCTGTCTCTTTACTTGGTATCATACAGACTTCTGAGAGGTGATCTTTTCCTGGCATACAAGGCATCCATGGACCCTGTTTTGATGAACATTTTGTGCATCCACATAACAAACAGTATCAGGACTACTAGATTAAAACACCTAAATTTTGCTTATGGCATAAATTGCACATGTTGGAGAGACAGATTTATTTCTCAGAGAATTCCCATACTCTGGAACAGGTTCCTCATTCATTTGAAGCAGGGTTTCTACCTATCCCTTTTTAAGCACAATGTGAACAAATGGATAAGTAATCAAAAATTCACCCTGATCCAGCTCCAATGTCTCTGATGGAGAGAGGCAGTCAGTAAATTCCCTGTATAAATCAAATTTGTGGGTCACATTTAGGTAGTTTTGCTAGGCTTAAAAAGGCCCAAGTGGTCACTAGCCTAGATTATGTCTATGAACCTATCAATCTATGCGTATGAATTTATCTATCACCTATCTATGTATCTATGTATTTCTGTGTGAATGTTTATTTTTATCTCTTCATTTACCTAATTAAAATTACTGTATTATAATCTTGGAGACTGGGTACATCCACTGCATCCTTTTAATCTTTTCAAAACCAGCATATACGTGGGAGACAACAGAATACAACACATAACCTGCCATACGTGCATGCGTTATGTGGCTGATCCTGGCACCCGACAGGCAGCTGACTGTAATTTTCTCCTTGTTCAGCCAGATGAGTGGGACGTCAGTGTGCCTGACTATAGAATCACCTATGACTAAAGTGTTAGGTACACTGTCTTGCCTTAGGGGCTGTTGCTGGGGGGCACACTGGTGTTGTGAGCTATGTGACACTTTGGCTGTGATTGGTGTTTGTTTGCGTTTCAGCTTTGGAGGTCCTTGTTGCTTGGGCAGGTTACACTTAAGGGCCTCCGCATATGTGGATTTAGTGTTGCTATCATTGGGTGTTGGTGGTGTGAGTTTAGAAGGGCTATGTGTTGCTTGAGGTGTAGTGCGGGTGTTAACCATCTCCTCTTGACTGTCTAGCACAATCTTGGGTGGAGAGAGCTTTGCTTCCAGTTTGGCTATATAAGTTCAACTCTCACAAGTTGTAGTGTTGGGTGGTAGGAGGAGAGGGTTGTCTGTGTACATGAGGCAATTGCTGCATTGTCCCAGTATGCCCAGATTCACCAGGTGGACAGAAGAAATCACCGGAAGCTGACCCTTGGACATGGCTGGTTTGGTGCTTTTTTTGAAAAGTACAGGAGCTGTTTTCCCTTTCCTTAGCAAGGTACTTTGCAATTATAGGCTGTTTAGTGCCTATGATTAATTTCTCTTTATTAATAAGGAGAGCTGAGTGCTTGTATCAGTTTAAGGCTTCCATCAGGTATTAGAGCAAGTACTAGTCACAGGGATGCTTAAAGGTAAGATGAAAAAAAATGGTTTATCCTAAATAGTGCAGTGTGTACTAGAGAAGTTAGATGTAAAAGTAGCTAACTTAAGTTTTACTGTCTAAAAAGTTAAGTTTTAGTGGAGAGTCACTATTTTTAAAACAGCAAGATAGATTGAAAGGGGGTGATCATTTTTGTATTCTGGTACTATGGAATACAGAAGTTTGCCGATAAATGTAAATAGTTGAAGGGGAGTGATTTCACAAAATGATAATTTTGTGCTTACTCACACAAGCCAGTGAAAGCATCTATCTCTCTCATGGCACTAGATATTTCATTTATCAAATATCAGACTCCCTTATGTTCCATTTTATCATGCTCTTTTGCGACTTTCTATTGGCAGGATAAAGATATCTATCTAATTATTTTCGGAGCACATTTGTAGAGCATCCATCCATATAGTCATTCACTCATTCATTCACTCATTGTCATATTTTCCTCTAAATACAGTTCATGGTCACCGGTAAGGTAAAGATGGATCATATTCCAGCATTCAGTGGACACAAAATAATAAATCTAGCGCTGGATGTGGCACCAGTCCATCACAGCATTTCAAGAGTACTTTACGTATCTAAAGAAATCCTACCTAATCTGGGTGTGATGGGACTCTATATACTACCTATGAGTAAGTGGGATAAATATATTTAAAAAAAATCATCAATATATACTACTTATATGGCAGAAAGACATATGCATGTATTCCAATCATAACTGAGTAGCAGAGTATGCAAAACAATAAAAATGATCATCATGATTAAGCAAGCTAGATGCCTGCTATAATAAGATATCTAAATTTGCCATAGCTGTCCTAATAGAACCCATCATTGTAAGGCCCAAAGACAACTATCTTGGTTAGAACTACCCCACTAACTCATTGTCATGCAACTCTCTACTGCCTACCATCTCTATTATACAATTTTCTTTCTACTAACAAAATAGTTTACCAACAATGGGGCTTTTCTCCCTGGGCCTCTGCTGAAAAAGGGTTTTATGCCCAGTCGGACTCTCCCGGTAAACAAATGTAAAATAAATAAAATAATAAAATGATTATGACCGGCACACCCTAACCAAAGTTGTAAGATTACTTTGCCATTCACTCGTTAAATTCAACATATTTTAAATAGTGGTTTACAATATTTCTTTACATAGACATACCCTGATCTTATGCTGACAAATTGGGCCTAAAACATTTAAAGAAGTATAATAATTTTACAAACTATTAATTCTTAATTAGCACTCTGGTGCATCACTGTTGGAAATGAACTATATTATAGCTTATAAGAAGGGAAACAATGTGTATTATGCCATTCAAAAAATTAATATCTTTACTTTATCTATAAAAGGAAAATCAAATATGTCAATTAAAAGTCAGACCATTCATCATAAAGTGAACAATAACTCAGTAATCCACAACAAATCTAAACCTTGTGGTTTAAAAACATACATAGGTAAATAAATAAATCGCTAATAAATAAATAAATAAATCCATAGCAACTATTACCACATGTATAAATAATATAAAAACTTGTTAAAAACCTTGCGTATAATATCCTATAAACTATCATTATATATGAGTATATATGAGTATATATGAAAAATGTTTCAAATTCCCACTATTAGTGGCTTTGGAGATAAAACAACAGTATCCAAATGGAATACGATCTTCATTTTCATCTAAGCAGTGCTTTTAGCTTGAGAATGCATTTAATAGATGCATAATCATTCAAACCGGGGGCAAATGTGCAGATCTTCTAATTTGCCAGAACACTTCTTGTTCTTCCAGATGTAACTGCCATGGGCCACCCCTAATATCATTTTTAACATGGTGGACAACTGTAAATAAGAAAGAGTGTTCTGGATATTCCACAATATGCCTAACAAGTGCATTAGTTAAGTCCTTCCTCCCTATGGCATACAAATGTTCATAAATTCTTTTCCTTAGTTACATTACATTCCGCTACTTAATTACATCTTTCTAGTAGTTGACGTGAAAGATTTATACACCATTATTCCCCATCAATTGGGAATTGAGTGGACTATAAACTTTATGATGTTTAAAAAGGCTACTAATGTACAGATATATCTTGTTGAAACTTTATTAGATCTGGTGTTATCTAATAATTTTTTAGTTTACAAGAACCAATTTTTTCTCCAAAAAACTGGGATAGCCATGGGGTCTCCTTGTGGGTGTAGTTTTGCAAACAGCGTTATGGCATACTGGGAAAACAATTGGTTGTTTAATAATGAAATGTACCAACAATGTGTCACTTGGTGTATTAGATACCAAGATGACATGTGTTTTATTTGGAAAGGACTTCAAAATCAGATACCTGACTTCATAGACAGCATTTCACAAATGACTGACTTCCTTGAGTTTACTTACACTATAGGAGTTGATAAAATTAACTTTCTTGATGTTAAAATCAGTAAAGATAAAGTTAACAACAAATTTAAATCTATAAACTTAAAACAGCACACCACTGAATACACCAGATGAATGGTGCCTGTCACACAGTTTAAAATGCACTTAGAAGTAAAAAGTGTTGAGGGGTTGGGTGCAGGACACAAAAAAAAAAAGAAAATCTCAAGAAGAACTAACTAAAAAAAAAATGACCTCTGTGGTGGTCAATGTAAATGATGAATCACAAATCAAAATAATATTGAATGCTCAAAAATAAAATGCTCTATCCTAAAATACAAAAAACAACAACAACTCAAATGGAATAACATGCAAAATGGCATGGCAATGCTAAATGAAAGAGAGTAATTAAAAGGGGGAAAGAAAAAAAAATAAAAAATACTAAAACACAGATGTCAGGAGCAGAGGATGTACATATGTTTAATATTCCCTCTTTTCTTTCTCTTAATTCTTTTGAGCATTTAATATTTATTTGATTTGTTTGATTTTTTTGTTTTTTTTTATTGTTCATTATATTATTCAACTGGTTATTTTATTGTATTTTTTATTTATGACATTTGTTTGATCACTACTTGTGACAAGTTTATGTTCTTTTTCATTGTAATCACTTGTTTGATTTTTCTTAGAATTTAGCTTTTTTTTTTGATTTTTTTTTTTTTTTTTATTTTTTTCTTTTTTCATTTCTATATATATATTTTTATATATTTCATTTTGAAATATTTTTGATTGGGATTTTTCTTTATTTTCAGGACAGGCATTTTGCTTGCATTTAACATCTATTTGATTTGATGATTTGGATATGTGATTTGTTGTTTCATTTCATTATTATCATTGTATTTATACTTGTTTGATTGACCACTTTGATTGATCATACAAATCCTCAGTTTGTTTTTTTTTTTGTTTGTTTTTTTTTGTTTTAAAGGAGACCATATAATATAAACCACCATTTTAATTTTTTATTTTATTTTAACTTACTTTTTGAAGAAGCTGTGTTAACAGCAGAAGCGCTCATCTTTAAAATATATTTCATCTTTTTTTTTTTTTACATGTTCATCATTACATACCTTTTTTTTCTGTTTTACTCCCAACTGTTTCAGCCTTCTTTATTTGAATTTAAATCTATGATTTATAGAAAGCCTACTCATTCAAATAGTTACCTTCATTATACCAGCAGTCATCCTTTTCATCAAAAAAGAAGTGTTGTAAAGGGGCAGTTTGTCAGAGCGGCCAGGATGATCTCAGATAATCAGGATTTTTTCAGTGAATGTGAGAACATCAGTAAAATGTTTTTCTGTAGAGGGTATCCTGAACTTTGATTAATGGAATTATGCACGAAGTACAGCTTAAAAGAGAAACTGGGCATTTTTGGCCCCTTCTGGGTGGTGGCATGATGCAAAGATCAAAGAATTATACCACAAATAGGACTACTATTGAACCACCTAGTATTAATTTTATTTTCACATATTGTGTTGACCATGAAGTCATTAGGGAAATCATTGTAAAGAATTGGAATATTATTTTAGAAGATAAAGCTTTAGCTAAAGCAGTAGGATGACAACCAAAATTTACTTATAGAAGAGGTGTTAACCTTAAGAACTTGGTCGAGATGACCACGGTTAAAACCAAAGACAAGGGTGTTGGGATGTGCCCTCAATGTAAATACATTTCTCCTGGGAATAACATTAATATCAACAGGAAAACATATTTTATTAATGGTAAATATAATTGTTAAACCAGAGGGGTAGTATACATCGCCTTATGTGAGAAATGTCCTTTCTTCTACACAGGCAAAACTGAGAAGAAACTAAGGAAAATAATTTATGAACATTTGTATGCCATAGGGAGGAAGGACTTAACTAATGCACTTGTTAGGCATATTGTGGAATATCCAGAACACTCTTTCTTATTTACAGTTGTCCACCATGTTAAAAATGATATTAGGGGTGGCCCATGGCAGTTACATCTGGAAGAACAAGAAGTGTTCTGGCAAATTAGAAGATCTGCACATTTGCCCCCGGTTTGAATGATTATGCATCTATTAAATGCATTCTCAAGCTAAAAGCACTGCTTAGATGAAAATGAAGATCGTATTCCATTTGGATTCTGTTGTTTTATCTTCAAAGCCACTAATAACGGGAATTTGATAAATTTTTCATATATACTCATATATAATGATAGTTTATAGGATATTATATGCAAGGTTTTTAACAAGTTTTTATATTATTTATACATGTGGTAATAGTTGCTATGGATTTATTTATTTATTTATTAGTAATTTATTTATTTACCTATGTATGTTTTTAAACCCACAATATTTAGATTTGTTGTGGATTACTGGGAGAAATACTAGCATTTTGATGAGAATTTTGGAGGTTTTGAGTAGGTTGTGTTTTTAATGTTTTTAATGGTATTATACTTTTAAAATGCAATTGTGTAGTTTTTTACCTTTTCTTTAAATTTGATTGGATAATTAATTAATTGTACTTCAATCTTCTTGTGTTGTAACCTATATTAATAGGCTGCTGTGTGTAATGTAGTTTTTGTCTGAAGAAGGCTGGGTATTTTCTCGGCCGAAAGTGCTCACGTTAATAAACAGTCCGTGTCTTGGCTGAATCAGTTCGGTTTCATCTTGGTTTTTTTTTTACAAGTATAGTGTTTAATTTGGTTTCGTGTTAATAAAGTGAACCATACCCAGTTCACAGACAGAATTTTGCCTGCAGTAACTAATAGTAATCCAGCTGTGTGGCATACATTTGTTATCCAATTCTTCCACTCTTCTTCAAATCTGTTTCTTGGTAACTAACTATAAAATCATTTAATGTTTGTATGCCTAAGCCTGTGGAAGCTTAACAAGGTATGTGTTCTTTTTAGAGCCATACCTGCCTAAGTAGTACATATAAAAATAGTGGTTAATGAAAACTCCAGACACCAGAGTATAACAAACTGCACGAACCAGTTACCCTTTTTGAGTGCCCCATTGTTCTCGATTTACTAACTTTGAATGCTCTGTGGCAATGCTGACATCCAAAACATGACCCATATTTCTGACCTCTAACTTTAAATATTGCGCAGTAATACTGTCATTCAAAACATCAAACCATCTCTTTATCAAAATGTCTCGATAAGGAATTTTCAGCATTGTCACAAAGATTCCCCCTTCATATTAAGAATATTTTACCATCATCTAAATAAAACCATGAATGGTATTCTGTCCTTTAAAGGGTCTTATGGAATCATGTTAATCATCCATTACAGCAATATATCCACTCCTCTGCTTATATTAACTTGGGTCATCCTTTCATAACTTCAAGCAAACTGGTCAGATGTCTGTTTCTTATGGTAAACCCTTCTTCCCTAGTCCTTCTGTATGTATATCATATTGCAGAACAGACACTACACTACTATTTAGTAGTGTCCCATACAGACCACTTACTAAATCTACTATAGTTTATCAGACGGCCTACATAAATACTCTTGTCAGTTTACACTGCTCATTATGCTTTGCTGTAACCAAAAGTAGGAGAATAATAAATCAGTCTAAATTTTAAACCTCTCCACTCATAAAGCTTCCTAAATGTGCTGGAATTAAACTTTAATTTCCTTCTTACATTGGTTTAGTCTGTGCTGCTAACTGTCCTTAGCGTTAACAACTGCTTTCACTACCCAAACAGGTTACCTCTGATATAACTGCAATTCAAAATAACCACACAGAATACATGAGTCCCCAGGTCGACACTGATTTAATATTAATTTCTGGGGTACCCAGTCAGTTAATAAATCACTTCACTATTAGTTATGGAGCTCCGACTTTCAAGTGAAGGAAACCATATTCACTGTAGCCAGTGAAATAGAACAGTTACACAGCAAGTGACTTCCCATGAAAAACAGTACTGGAAGAAAAAACAAGTCATCATGCAAGGAAGGAAGAATATTACCTGACCAGTTAGAACTGATACCAGCATAAAACCAGTTTCATAACGTGTAACAGCTTCCTTCCCATTCCATCAGTACATACTAAATTTAGGAATTATAAAATAATTTTCCAGTATCATCCATCTTAATGCCTCTCTCTCACTCACAGGCTCCTCTCAACTGTACAGATTTTCACAGAATGTCCAGATTTATGTCTCATATTTTTGGTTTGTTCCTCATAAAATGTTTGTTTTTCTGGCAAATCACTGAACATTGAAATTACTAAATAATAATAAATAATGAACACCATTTGAGTTTCAGACTTCATATCTTTCAGAAAATGCATAACAATACAAAACCCATTATTCTATCAACTTTCTAAGTTTGTAACGGCAGTATTTAAAAACTGTCCCTATTTTTTGGGCCTTTGTCCCCTCATTATATTTAGCTTTGTCCAGAATTCTTGCTTCGAGAAGTTGAGAGGTATGGGACTCACAGCCAAAGCAGCCAGAACTGCAGGCCCTGACTACTTGCTCTATGACCAATATGTAATAAACCTGACAAGGCACTCTTTATGGCCTATGAAGGTGAAATCCTCATAGTAGTGCAACACCTAATACAGAAGAATCTATGTTTTTTTACTAGCATATCCCTCATCACTTACAAAAAGGGATGTGTTTCTCCTACATTAATCTCGATAGCAAATGATCAGTCATCATGCATATAAACCTAAAAATAAACATACTATATCTC